>NC_072431.2:37330000-37630000 GCF_028878055.3 Symphalangus syndactylus
TTATTCTTTTACTATCTACTTCCATGTTTCCATATATATAATATTATATTATATATATTATATATTAATATATAAATTATATAATATATATTATATATAAATATAATATATATTATATAATATATATGAAATGTTGGGTAAGAGCTTTGGGGCAATGCTCAGCTGCTTGAGACTCACACAGTTTTCCTACTAGTGTAATATATATATATATGGATATATATATATTACACTACTAGTATATATATATGGATATATATATATTACACTACTAGTATATATATATATGTTCCATATATAAATATATATATTCCATATATAAATATATGGATATATATAAAAATATATAATATATAAATATATATATTTCCATATATAAATATATACATGGATATATATATTACACTACTAGTGGAATATATATATATTACACTACTAGTGGAATATATATATATTACACTACCAGTGGAATATATATGGATATATATATTACACTACCAGTGGAATATATATATATTACACTACCAGTGGAATATATATATATTACACTACCAGTGGAATATATATATATTACACTACCAGTGGAATATATATATATTACACTACCAGTGGAATATATATATATATTACACTACCAGTGGAATATATATATATTACACTAGTAGTGGAATATATATGGAATATATATATATATATATATATATATATTACACTAGTAGGAAAACTGTGTGAGTCTCTAGCAGCTGAGCATTGCCCCAAAGCTATTACCCAACATTTCCAAATCTAAGAAGGGATTAAGATTCCTTATGAATGCTGCAGTTTTCTAGTGAATCTTGAAAACATAAATGAAGAGGCAGCTGTAACTGTTTCTAAGTGAAAGGAATACTCAAGAAGTATGTTTGATTTTAAACAGCCAATCTCAAGCCCATTATGAGATTTTAAGCTCCCATCCTCTGCTCCTTCCCTTATTCTCTCATATCTTCCTTCTTCCTCCTCTCCCTTTCTTTCCTTTCTTCCAGTTCTCCATTCTCCATCCTCATTTTAGGTGGCTAGTCCACTGGACTTTAAAAAGCAATTTCCTTTATCTGGAAATAGCACTTTCTTTTTCCAAATTCACTTGAATATAGCTCTTCAACCACATCATGTCAATACCAAATATTATCCCAGTGACTGCGTCTGATAGGTCCAAAATAGTTTGTAAAATGAGGAATAAAAAATCACAATCAGACAAACATTGGTTATAATTTAATCTGTTTTTAAAGCATCATGGAGGGTTCATTTTTGTAAAGAAAAATAAGAATATTTACAACTTTTGTTACTTCATGTATATGTATATATAAAATTAGCTGCATAAGAAGCTTGGAAAGTTTTCTTATCTCACCCTACTAATTGATTAAACCAAATATTAGGTAGAAATAAGAATAGCCATTTGGAGAAATGTCTTTGTGTATGCATTATATAGAGATAGAAGTTACTTTCAGCGAGTAACTGCATGTCAGTACTAAATTGCATTTTATACAACTTAAAATTATTTTTCTACATTTTTCCACTTGAAATTTTACTCGAATTTCAAATAAAAGGCACAATGTTTTTATCCACAAAATGAATAGTAAGGATAAAGTTTAATTTTTAAAATCTAGAAACAAAAATGTCCTGTTAATGAACACCAAAGTAAAAATAGGTTAGATGTTCTTCCTAATATGGCCGACACTGATACATATGAAGCCATCTTACAGATTGATATATATGTAAACAGGATACCAGATCCCAAGTGCAATTAGAACATCAGATTGAAAATTCTTTATTCTACAATTAAAGCACAGGCTTAAAAGGAAAAACAGCACATTTCCAATTAAATCAACTAAGTACATGTTAGTTACTAGCAAGTCCCATTTCTAAAATAGTAGCTTTTGTTGGCACGCTTTAGGAAGTAAATATTTGCCCAGAGAAATGTAATTTCCTTTTCATTTATTTAGAAACTGCATGAGCTAGTCTCTGCTTTCTAATTTTCTTTGTAGTAGTTAAGGTAGTACAGAGATTTCTCATTTTGATATTAGAATTGTGTAGTTGAACTTGTGTATATTCGAAAGGGAAAGACAACATTTTCTTTCACTTCTTAATTAGTAACTTCTTTTTTACTTCCACTATGCTTTTAGTAATTAAAAAATAAACCTTGATATAACATTGATGTTGTTTGCAAAGTTATTTTCAAAAACATCTGCTGATGAGAAGCATGCAAAAAAACTTTCATGCCAGTAAATGTGATTGCTAATAATTTCACCATGATTGCTATGACTGCAATTTATTTATTCTTAATTTATTTTTATAGTGAACTGCTTCAGTAATATGACAAATGATTCCATTAGTTAAAAAACTAAAATGTCAATTTACATGTGGTCTTTGGTGACTAATTTGCTGAGTTGAGGTTTTGGTTTTCGTTATGATAATAATATTCGGCTATGCTCTATGAGCAAAATTTATGAGGTCTTAAATATTAATCTTTTGATTTTCTGAAACAAGGTAATTTTCAGCTTTAAAAATGTTAGCAGCTCCCCTTTCAGGGTCTTGAATACACAAGTTTTAGGCACAAACTTCTGAAACGTTGTCATCCAAAAAATAATGCTCACTTTGTTCCCTGGGATCAAAACAATTCTTTTCCACTAATGACTGCAAATATCAGCTCATTTCTAGCACAGTTTCCAATGGCAAACATTACTCAGTTGTCAGTAAAAGAAAAGGGATTACATCAGCATTCCGGGGAAAAAATGTTCTGTTCCTTCTTACTCCATAGTCTATGTTCAATCAGCCTGGAGCTAATGGAAGCCCTCCAGTGCTGAGAAATAAACAAACACAGTTGGGCAAATAGTCCAAAATCAAATCTGGTATATAAGGTGGACAATACATAGTTAGTTCCATTACCGAATCCTCCCCTGGGAGCTGGAGCAGCTTCAGAGCCCTTCTCATTACACACCAGCACCATCTGTAGCCAGCCTGAACCTGATTTGGGAATGTATAAAGTACACGAAAAAAAATAGACTCAGAATCGGGAGCTAGAGAATCCTATTTCAAGTTTAAATTTTGCTTGTGAAAGATCATTTAGTTTTAGACTCAGCAAACAGTGGGCCTCATCACTCACAATGAGGGACGCATGTAGCAAGGATTACTTCAGATCAGGGAGATTGAAGGTAATTGCTACTTTCCACAGGGATATATCTAGCTCAAGTATAGCTCAAGAGAGTTACAGCATGGTCCCATTAGCCACAGAGCTTCTATTCCACTTCAAAAGGCAAGCACCCTTTCCCCGTATTGCTGTTGCTGTTGTTGATATTATGCATTATTGAATTCAAAATTGTAGATGGAAAAGAAGCCAATGGCAATGGCATTTTTACAATATAAACATTGTGTGTGTGTGTGTGTGTGCGTGTGTGTGTGAATTTTAGGCCCTGCCTCAAAAATAGAACCAGAAGTTTTTATTTACTAAAAATAAAATGCAAATTATTATTCATAGAAAGTGATGATGTTGGTTACATCTGTTTGGGGGCTAAATAAATGAGCACATGATTATCAATCCCGAAATATATGGTGATATTGCGTGCAGTACTTGAATATTTCCATCCAAGATATGCCACCTTCCAGCAGGCAGAAGTTGCTTTACCAATGCTACCTACTTTCCCTTTTATTCTCCTTCTCCCTCCATTCCCCAACCAACCCCCACCTTCATCCAGTAACAAAATGTCTCTGGAAATCTGATTTCCTTCCTCCGTTTGAATCACATTCAAACAGAAATGGAAATGGTTGTATGTGTCTTTTGAATGCCCTGAAAAGTCCAAATGTATATGTGAGTGTGAAATTGAGAGAGAGAGCATTACATACTTATTATTTAGAGATTCATAGGCAGGGTAGATCACTTTCATTGAAGAGGATCAAAGAAAGCACTTTGGACAGTGCCTGCTTCCCGCTCAAGCAGAGACTGCCCTTATGCAATCTGAGCTCCAAAAGAAGTAAATACCCCTTAACCTAGATAAATCCCTATTCCCCAAACTGAATCTCCCTCGCCCTCCTTACACTACAGGTGGGAACCATTCACCATTAGTAAGCCCTTTCCCTACTCTAGCACTCACCTGTCCGAAGGTGTTTCCAATCTTGCCAAATTTCAGATCCTTTCATTGATGCTATGTGGCTGCAGGGGTGTTCACTGTGCTCCCCTCTGGTTTGGTTTGGGTGGTAAGACTTCAGGCATGACCTGGCAGTATCCCCAGGTGGCATCCTTACACTCTGGAGTAATAAGCTGAATCTCAGACACTATCAACAAATATTTATGTATTTTTTTCCAATCCATCCTCACATTCTGAGTTATGTCAATTTGCTCTAGGCAATATTTTTCAGTGGTCAAAGATACTATTACTGATGTTGGTCTCCCTGCTTTATCCTGTGAGCTGGATCTCTGGGACAAATCCTTCGTCTTTAAAACTGCGTTTTCATGTTCTTGGGCTTGTCTGAAGAAAGTCAATAACTCTTCAGAACACTGTTGAGACTTTCATTTACTTTTGTTTTCATTCTCAAATCTTATTTAATAAATTTCCATCATCCTAGATTCTGGTGCTCACTTTTTGGGGGATTATTTAGGACGTGAACTCTGGAGTAAGATGGATCTGGAATCAAATCTTACTTCCACAATTTGATTGTGGACTTGCATAAATTATTTAATCTTTCTAAATCTGGCCAGTGCAGTGGCTCTCACAGCTATAATCTCAGCATTTTGGGAGGCTGAGGTGGGTGGATCACTTGAGGTCAGGATTTCGAGACGAGCCTGGTCAACATGATGAAACCCTGTCTCTACTAAAAATACAAAAATTTTCCAGGTATTGTGGAGTGTGCCTGTAATCCCAGCTACTAGGCAGGCTGAAGCAGGAGAATCGCTTGAACCTGGGAGGCAGGGGTTGCAGTGAGCCAAGATCCACCACTGCACTCCATCCAGCCTGGGCAACAGAACGAGACTCCATCTCAAAAAAAAAAAAAAAGTATTTAATTTCTCTAAATCTCTGTTTCCTCAACTAAAAAATTAGGATAATAATGGCATTTGTATTATAAGTTTATTGAGAATATCGAATGAGTTAATTTATGAAAAGATCTTTGTCAAGTTAGTACACAATGAATGCTATCATTATTATTACTTAATAGTAATAATAATCTAAATCTCTACTCCAATTTGTCCCTTGCTCAAGATTTTGTCCAGTGGTTTCTGATCCTAGATCATACCCACCAAGTTCTAAGAACTCATCACACCTAAAACAATGTGCGTGAGTATCTTCTTAAAAAAAGAAAATAGCTACCATTTACTGAGTAGTCCCTATTGCCAATAGTGAGCTAAGAGCTAAGGACACTATAGACAAATCGCATTTAATTCCTGTAACAAATATACAAAGTATGAATTACTGTTTTTTGTTTTTTGTTTTTGTTTTGAAATGGAGTCTCACCCTGTCACCTGGGTTGGAGTGCAGTGGCACGATCTTGGCTCACTGCAACGTCCGCCTCCCGGGTTCAAGCAATTCTCCTGTCTCAGCCTCCCGAGTAGCTGGGATTACAGTTGTACACCACCACACCTGGCTAATTTTTGTGTTTTTAATAGAGATGAGGTTTCGCCATGTTGGCCAGGCTGGTCTCGAACTCCTGACCTCAGGTGATCTGCCCTCCTTGGCCTCCCAAACTGCTGGAATTAAAGGCATGAGCCACCACACCTGGCCAAATTACTGTTTTATAAAAGAGGAAACAAGCTCAAAAAGGTTAAATGATATGTTCAAGTTCACAAGAAGTAACTGTCAATGTTGAGACCTAAACCTACAGTTTTCTGTGGCAGAGATCACCATAAATATAACACCACCCATTTCTTCTTCTGGACACACAGAGTATATTTTCCAGCCTCCTTTGTAGTTGGACATCTCCATGTAACTGCATTCTAGCCAATGGAATGTAAGTCAGTGATGTGTGTATCTTAGATGCCCAGCCTCGTATAACTTCCCATTCAAAATCCTCCAGGCTTTTTTCCCTCTTCTGCCAGCTGGATGCAAATGTGCATGAAGAAAATGGCAATATTCATCAACCTGGATCCCTGAATAACTGCATAGACTAGAGCACATCTCCCTATTCATTCACTTTGCCAGTTGATCTGGAACGAACTCATTCTCTCTGTGTTTGAGATATATGCATTTAATTTTTTAATCATAGTCTGATATTACTCTAACTAATATAGTATCCAACTTCAAAGTGTTCTATCTCTATTTTTATATTGCACTGACATAAGAAATTAGCCAGAAAAATGTTACAATGTTCAGAGTCATACAGGAACTTTAGAAATTTTTCTCAGGTATGTTTTCACAACTTTGGAATAAAGGTATCTAAGCTCCAATTAATTATTTCAAAGTATAAAATGAATACCATTAACTACACATTTATAAATTTTAAAAGTTTACTTTTAATATTTTCCAATTATCCAAAATGGTAAAAACAATAGGTAGGGTAACTTTAATCATGGTATTCAATTCTTTATGAATTGTCTTTAAAAGGTTCTTAAAAATTATCCATTGTATTCATGATTTTGTATCTCTCTACATAATTAACTCATTTTTTAACTAAATTAAATCTTGTTATCCCACACAGAGTCAATAAAAGTAACACTTTTATTTCATAATTCAGCACTTTTCAAAATACACATTCTAACCTACAAAAATCTAAATTTAAGATTCAGTGCCACGTAGAGGAGTTAGAATAATACATAGTCAAGATAAAGTGTTTTATGATCAAGCAGTTCTATCTTTATGTCTTGTCTTCCACATTTATAAACCATGTGACTTTGAGATACTTAAAATCTCTTGGCTTTATTTTTCTCATTTGTAAAATAGGAATAATAATTACACTTCCTTCAAGGCCATAATGAACTATGTTTGTGCCACTGCACTCCAGCCTGAGTGACAGAGTGAGGCCCTGTCTCAGAGAAAAAAAAAAAAGAAAGAAAAATAAATAATAATTGTACCTCCTTAAAAGATTGGATGTGAGGAATAAAAGATCATGCAGAAAAAGCAAATCAACTGGCATATAAGTGCTAAATAAATATTGAATTTTTAATACTATAATTAGCCCTAATTTTTTAAAGAAATAATATATTTAAAATGACTTTTAATTATAAATGCTGTGCAATATTAGACAATTAAAATGAGAAAAGTGTGAATGATCATATCAACATCAGCTATGTCTTAGTAAAAGACATATTGTGAATGAAAATTGTGTTTCCAAAAGATTTGGAATTTTTATTTCAGATTCCAGGAAGCAGAGATTTAATGGCTAGTATTTAAATGACAGGGAAGAGATTTTTCATTTGAGGTCAAAAGCTTTCTCTTTTTGTTAATGTAATGATGTCAAAGGATTGCAGAACCCCATTCCTCCAGCTGAATCTGATTCCAAATGATGATGAAGTAGAATATTCATCAGTTCTCTCTTCTCCCGAGAGAAGATGAGTTAGGAAATGAGTCTCTATTCTTTATTTGGAGATTAACTGGAGATTTTTTCTTGTTTCTTTTCTTATAGGAGCAAAATATTTTAGTTCTCAGTCTTCTACTTAACCCATAGCTACTTATCTTGCTTTCAGATGTATTATCTGCTTAATTGTTCCTCTTTCAGCACCATCTCATGACACCTCTTGAAACCAGCCCATATCCAAGTTGTTGCTATAGAGAGTAGAATCAGGAGGACAACAACAAATTTTATGTATCAACTGTAGGAGCTTTCTGATGACAAAGACCCTCCCCACCCACATCACTCCACTGGCACTTGAAGAACGTTCTGTGAAGAAAGCAAGTCTGTATGACTGAGTAGTGCTTCCCAGTGGGTGATTCTGAACCCCCACTTTAGCCTCTACCTATCCAACTGTTTGGTCATGTTCCCAACAGTCATCTATAACTCTGCCCTCTCTCCACTAAAATCATTTTCCCTCCCTCATAACAGCCCTATTTCTGTGCCTCCATTTCTGTTGATGGCGTCATTGTCTTTTCATTAGATCCAAATAGAATCTTGAGTCATCTTTGACTCCCTCTTCCTCTTCAAGTTCTAAAATAAGGCACTTCTGACTCTGGGTTATCATTTATATGCAGCCTCCTAATCTCTATGTCCATAGCTTCTTCTATAGTTTACTCTTTCCTCAGTTCTCACCTAGGCTGATCTGTTAGCTCCATATCTAACCTCTTTGTCTTCACTCGCTTTCAACCCACCCAACCCCTAATTCACCCTCTATTCTCTTGCCATAGTTCTGTTTCTAAAGCATGGATATGGCAATGATATCCCCCTGCTTAAAACCCTGGAATAATTTATTCAGATAGCAATATATGCTTTACTCGCACTACATGTTCCTATCTGTCAAATTAAATCTTTCCAAGCTTTTAGACCGAGTGCTGAGTCTCCTGCCTGTAATCCCAGAACTTTGGGAGACTGAGATGGGTGGATCACATGAGGCCAGGAGTTCAAGATCAGCCTGACCAACATGGTGAAACCCCATCTCTACTAAAAATACAAAAATTAGCCGGGCATGATGGCACACGCATGTGGTCCCAGCTATTCAGGAGGCTGAAGGAGGAGAATCTCTTGAACACGGGAGGCAGGGGTTGCAGTGAGCTGAGATCACACCACTGCACTCCAGCCTGGGCGACAGAGTGAGACTCTGTTTCTAAATAAATAAATAAATCTCTCCAAGCTTTTAGACAGATTTGGGCTTTCTTAAACAGAAGAAGTTGCAAGCAATGTAAAAAGCAGGAACTGCTTGCAGAAAATTCCTTTTGCCAGCTTTTGTTTTCCACAGCCTGAACACACTGAAAGGATTATTCTCCAGGGCATGTGGGAGGAGTTTCTTTGAGGAATCAAGGTGTCAAGGATTACATTGAACACCAGAGGATTCTTCTTTTGCAGAAGCTTTATTTCTTGGGGGAATAGAAGAAGATCCACCCCTAGATGATGCTGGCAACGGAACCAGTGGTTGGTTTGGCATCAGAAGGAGCAGGCAGCAGCTTAGGGCAAAATCTCTATCACAGGTAGGTTCTTTGGAAACAAATATGAAAGATTTTGATGTGCATGATATTTATTAGGGATTGATACCCATTAAAGAAAGGAAGAGGAAGGGAGCCAAACTGGGTAATTAGAGCAACTTAACTGCAGTGCAGTCTTGACAAAGCCTTGGCCAACCCCATAGGGAGCTCTGAGGTGAAAATTGCCCATCAGAATGTATTGCCTTGGGAAGGGGTCGACCTTGGTTGCAGGCAGCAGACCCTGAAGGTGCTAAGAGCTGGAGGCTATCTGCTAAGGAACTGGGACAAGTATCCCAGTGTCCCCTACAATGTCTGCATGACTATTGAGATCTGCCCTGTGGAACCTTCCCACTGTAACCTTTTGAGATGAGAGAAACCTTGCTGAAAGACTCTTTCTCCCTCTCAATTAAGTATCAAGCATAATTAAGTGCAAAGGTCTATTGCTGGTAAGAGCAACACCTCTCCAGTCTCACTGCCTTTGAGCATCACAGAAGGAAGCAGGTCAAGGTAAAAAACATGGGAGCTGAAGCCCAGCCTCAGAGTAGCTGGCAGCTTGGCAAAACTTGCAAGCATATCAGCAGCCAAAGTAAGTACTGACAGGACACATTCATGGATGGACATGAGCATTTCTGGAAATTTTCAAAATTATTTAGAGAAGATAAATCTGTAAAAAAATTAGACATCCTGAATTTGGATCACAAAGATATGAATATTATGTATAGGCAAGTCAAATATTTGGGCTATAGTATTTATGTATTTGCAAGTTTGCCTTTTTCACTAGATTATAAATTTCTCAAGATTGAAAATGTATCTTACTTGCTCATAAGACATTAAATAAACACGTCAATGATTTGAAATGATTTATTTTGTACATTTATATATGGGATCTCAAATTTTCATAATTTATTAATATATTTAGGTTACACACTTTCTTTTACTTTTCAAAGCAAGCAAGTTGGTTGCTTAAAAGCTATCTTATTTTTAATAAAAATGTTTATATACTTAAACTGTAAATTATCTAAAAGATAAATAAATCCTATGGCCATGCAAATTACCTAATAAGATCACTCGTCACCTGACTATGTTTGTGGTAGGGGCAAAGGGGGATGGTGTATGCTTGTGTGATATGCATGTGAAAAAGAAAGGCAAAGAATATATATAGTTATACAAATATAAAGTCTCTATTTGGAGATTATTTAAGAAACCCACTCTTGAAATAAAAAAGCTTTGAAATCCCTGGTCAGATTATACAAAATAGGGAGATTAAAAAGTTGAAAGTCAATAAACTAATTGCTATTATGTGTCAGATATCAAGCATGCAAAACGATTAAGACAGAACAATGAAATGAACTCCCAGTCATATATAACTGACATTTGTATAGTGCTTTCACTTAGCTTTTCCCATATGAACAGCTAGGGCATGGATCATAATAGTCTTCATTTTACACATGAGGAAATTAATGTGACATGCCCAGTTGAAACAAAAAAAATGATTTTGATTATGATTATTGATGCAACAACCTCCCTTCTGTGTCATAAAAACTAGCTACCGATGCCAAGTTGAAAATATTCTTAAATAGGTATATATAAAATTGTATTCATTTGTCTTTTCATTCATTCAGTCCACAAGAATTTTATGGGCCCAGGGATCTATCGTACTGTGTTAAGGGGATATAAAGATAAAATAGACCAGATCCCTGCTTTCAGAATGATTACAGTCTGAGGCATATGATCCTGTGGAGGACAGAGATGGGCCCTTGTAGGTTAAACTAAATCTAGCAAGAACAATAAGTAAGAAAGTTCCATGACGATGATCTAGGACATGCACCTCCAGAGTGGAGCAAATGACTGATTTATCCCCATGGAATATGGGATAGCAAATCTTTATGTGGATAAAAATTGGCATAAAAGATAAGTGTGGTCATACCTTGGAGGATGCTGTCTGCACAGCTGAAGACTCCATTGTGTACACAGTGAAGGTAATTAAATGACTTTAAGATGAAAAATCAGGATTTTAGAACCAATACCCTCACTGCTTTCATTAGAGAACACTGGTAGCATCAAGTAAAGTGAAGCCACAGCAGTAGTCAAAGGGAGGACTGTTGTGGTCCACTAACAATGTGTGAGCAGAAAGGGAGTCTTGATGGGCTGTGGAAGATTGGGTGTCATGAAAGAAGAACAGAGAGCGCAGAAAAGGAGAAACAGAATGAAAGAATTCCATATTATTAAGAATATACCACAATTTATACTTTCTAAATTTGTATACTATTTCTGTGCAAGCTGCAGTGGTCTTGTACAGCATTTAATTACGCAGAATGTGATTTTTGAGGTAGAAAGAACTTTAGAGGCCATTTATTCTCTTCCCCTCATTTTACACATAATGAAAGTGTGCTCTAGAAATCAAGCAGCTAGCTAGTGCAGAGCTGCGAATGAAATGCTGACTTTTCCAGTGGCCTACCTATCCCAAATATAGCTAAAATATTAACAAACATTTGTTAAACCCTCACCAAACTCAAGGCACAATGATAAACAATGATTAATTATCTGTATTCTCAAGGAATTAGCAATCTAGGCTGCCATAGAGAATTCATATTATATATTAAATAATTATTAAAGCAACATTCTGAAAAACCAAACTACCCCTAAAGTAAGCAAGGTTTGTCATCAAAGAGTTGAACAGTTGCCCTTTTTTTTTTCCTTGTGGAATCACAATTTTTATTATAAAACAAATACAGAATGTCATAATTTTTAGTTTGGAGTCCTTGAATTACAGTTTCTATGAATAATGTCCCCTGTAAACAAAAGAAATAAACTGGAAAGTTATTCCACATTTTTGCTTTTCTGTCTACAATAGTAAACTGTGTTCATTGTTTCCTTAGCTTTTCCTGCTAACTACCACTGGAATTTAAATTGTGTACAAAATGCTTCACTTTCTTTGCAACAATTATTTTTTATGTTCTTTACCTCTGGTAAAATGACCTCTAACCATTGCATCATTTTATAAGAGGCAATCAGGAGCTTTAAAGGAAAAAAAAAACAAATATTTTATTAAATTAATTTAAAAAGAAATATTTGAATATGAAAATCTGCATAGCATAAATATTTTATATGGGAAATCGTAATAAAAATTAATATTTACTTATATTATTCATATGTAAGAGGGGGAACCAGCTAATTTGGAAGCCCTAATTCTCCTCCTAGAATATTTCAAATAGCACATATGGAACAATATTGCTGCACTATATTTTACAACTAGCTTATATTAACTCTGTTTTACTGTTTTTAAACTATACCCATGATTATATTTCTTACATATTTTCTTGAGTGCTCACACACCACAGAGATATAATACATAAATAAAGCAAGGCAAAATTCGCATAACCACTGCAACCAAATTGGAAACAACACAATATAGCACATATTAAAATTTCTCGATGAAATGTGAGGCTGAGGTATTTACCAGCACGTTCCTCTTATGTGTGCACTGCAGTATTTAAGTAGTCCAGGGACGCTCCCCACTACATTGGCTACTCCGTGGAATGAGTTCTCTTCAGGAGTAGTAGCAGCCTTTTGGCTTGGCCCTCGGAGCACCATTCAGAGCTATCGTAGATGTCTTAACAGCCTGAGTAATTTAGTTCAGATTCTCAGGGTTCTCAGGTCCCATGAAGTAAGTCTCCTCTGGGACAATTATCAGATTGAAATCAATCCTGAAACTTACGTTTTTACTTTTTATTTTTTGGTACAAACTTCTTCCACAAAACCTAAAACTGTTAGAAATAAGATTGTACAACAGGTTTTGAAGATTTTATTTTACAAATCTTTAAATCTTCTTTAAAATTATTCTTATCAATGTGTTTTTATTGTGTAATGAATCAGTATCCAGTGATACCTGGAAAGTATTTAGCCCCTGAAGTGACTTTTATGTAAGTTTAAATTTCTCTTTCTCAGAGATTATATAAAATGTCATTCATTTATTTATTTATTTTTGAGACAGACTCTCGCTCTGTTGCCCAGGTTGGAGTGCAGTGGCACAATCTCAGCCCACTGTAACCTCTGCCTTCTGGGTCAAGTGATTCTCGTGCCTCAGCCTACCAAGTAGCTGGGATTACAGGCACGTGCCACCACACCTGGCTAATTTTTGTATTTTCAGTAGAGACAGGTTTCATCATGTTGGCTACGCTGGTCTCAAACTCCAGGCCTCAAGTGATCCACCCGCCCTGGCCTCCCAAAATGCTGGGATTACCAATGTGAGCCACTGCACCCTGCCTAAAAAACTCTTAAGATTGGCGTTCATAGTCCTTGCTATCCCTTTAAAAATGAATTTATGCAATTAATAACAGCACGTGACACATTGAGCCTTGTCCCTCTTCTGCCTATTACCTGTTTTCACTTAAAGAGTAATTATTTAAGCTAAACATGGGGAATAGCTTAGAGCAATGGTTTCTAAGTGTGGTCCCTGGACCAGCAACTTCAGCATCACCTGGGAATTTGTTAGAAAAGGAAATTCTTAGGCCACGTATTGGACATTCTTAATAAAAATCCTTGGGGCTGGGGTCTAAGCTGATGTGTTTTAACAAGTCTTCTAAGTAATTCTCATGCAAACTAAAGTTGTATAACTGTCTTAGAACTCACCTCACCAGCAGAGGCCCATTTCTTAGTCCAATAAACACTGCTGTAGTCTTCAACAAAACAGATGTTGAAGAAAAGAATAAATGTTAAAATGAGTCATAGTCTGTGATAGAGTCTTCAATATGTCTTAGATTCTCACCCAGCAGTAACTAGAAACACCAAACCTGGGCATATTAGACCCATGTCAGACAAGGCATTCTTTTATTAGTTCTTGGTCACAATATACTGCCATTACTCTTAATCACTGACTCACATTTTATGCCCCAACTTCAGGATAAGTGTATAGAGCTGACATGGAGCTCCCTGTTCTGTGGAAATACAAACAAGCATGGGAAATACTACCTCTGAAGATCATTTAATTAGCTCAAACTACAAAACGAAACCTAGTATGATTGTCGAAAGTGCTTCAGAATGGAAAACTAAGATGTAGTTTAAAAGTGAAGTCCATTTATTTTTAGTTTCTGTGACATTTAAAATGTGTAAAATTTTCTAGGTAATAAATAGCTTGAACGTGCTTCTGCTCATGTGTGCCACTTCTGCTGGGCAAAAAATTGAGGAATGGGGAAGGAGAGTCGTTCTCCTAGTGCATCCTCACTCACCCACCCTATTGCAGGGTTCCTCCCCATGGG
Organism: Symphalangus syndactylus; assembly: GCF_028878055.3. Classification (NCBI taxonomy): domain Eukaryota; kingdom Metazoa; phylum Chordata; class Mammalia; order Primates; family Hylobatidae; genus Symphalangus; species Symphalangus syndactylus. The sequence goes on from NC_072431.2 coordinate 37,344,324, forward strand.
GGAACAAATTGCCAAACTCAGAGAGTCATGATGAGAAGGCGATTTTGCCAAATTTGTTAGCCATATGCCAATAAGCAGTTATAAGAAAGAATAAGCTGAGGGAGATGGTCTTACTGCTTTCATATATCCCTTAACATACTTCCATCGCTGAAATAATTTCTTGGGCTTTCATAAAGTGGTGAGGACCATGTCATATTTATTTTTATTTGGTTTAATTTTCTTAATTCTTGTCCAGATCTGGGGTCTTTTGAAAGATTGTTAAGTAAAAATTGCATATATATTACACACACACATAAATATGTGTGTGTGTATATATATATGTGTGTGTATATACATACATATATTCAGGAAAGAATAACTCACTAAAAGTATCACTTACAAAAATATACAAAAATATATATATCACTTACAAAAATATATAAGATACTCACTAAAAGTATCACTTAAAAAAACCCCAGTGGGTTTTTTATTTTGTCAAAACCTTGTTAGTCATGTTTTGGTTTTGGATTTGCAGTCTGTGGAGTATTTTATACTTCTCAAATTTCTTCTGCTCACTTGTGACTCTCAAACATAATAGAAATCTCCTTTTTCCCTTCAAGTAATACTTGTCTGCTTCTAGGGCTATCAGGGGAATACTTTCTTAAAAATTGTTCAAACCAGCTCAAGCAGTGCACAAATACATATCAAATAGGAATATACTGAAAAGCAGCCGTCAAAATAGCCAAAATAATCTAAAAGCTGATTGTAAAAAATATGGAGAACAAAGTAAAAGGAGTGCCTTAAGGGCTTAGTTTCAATTTCTGCAATAATCCACCATTTCAGATAGAGTTAATTCCCTAGACTGTGTACATATGGATAATTTAATTCCACAGATAATCTCTAATATTTGTTTTGGGATAAAATGTCAAACTTTTCCCACTAAACCTTTTCACCTCCCCTTTGGACAAGTGGTCAAATGGGGGGATTTGTGGTTGCCTCTCGTTTGTCTGGCCCCACATGCCAAAGGCAGTGCAAACAAAGTGTGAAATGGATCTCCCCACCTCTCGCCTACCATAGCCTCAGCTTCATTTTGCCAGGTTTGGGAGAGGAAAGTGAACAATGGAGTATTGAAATGTAAATGTCAATGTCGTTTTTTGTGTTTTTGTTTTTTAAGATATTTAACTTCTTTCAATAACATAGGAATTATTATACTATTTTAATGTGATAGATAAAATGAAATCATCTAAATGGAAAATGAATATATGGTTGTTCTGTTTGGACAGGCAATATTCGAAAAGTTAGGATTTTGAAAGAAAAACACTGTGTTTCAATTGCATCTCTGCTACTTGCTAGCCAAGTAAGCTTTGAAAAGTTATAAAAATCTATGAATATTAGTTTTGTTATCTACAAAATAAGAATAATAACTTTTTCACAATAATGTTATAAGAATTAATTGTTATGCACAAGTAAAGTACTTGTAATCTGTAACTGTAGCATAGTTGTTATTTATAAAGGAATGAAGTATAGAAAGTGGACAACTCTAATATCAATTGTGTATGGGACCAGAGTGTTTCAGAGTAGCTGAACTTCAAAACATCATCATCAGTAGCAATCAGTAGAGTTTTCCATGACCTTGTAATTTTTTACCCCCCAGTATCATTCAACATGTTCTACACACAGTAGCTGTTCACCACATAGTTGCTAACAACTCACAATATCTTTCTCCAACAGAAGGATTGAAATCAAGATAATAACAAAGAGTTGTCAACATACCCTATTCTTTGGCAGAAGTTAGATAACTGGACAAGTACAAATAGTTTACTTTTGCTAAAAAATACATATATAAGCATATATTTTAATGTATTCATATATATATGAATGTTATATTAAAATGCAGAATTCTCAACTGCTACTAACCCATTTCTAACAATCAAGACCTGATTTTGTTACAAGTCTTATTTTCTAAGATAATTTACTGTGTCTATAAAGAGGCCAAGGGTATGGAGTTCTAATTTATACATTTCTTCAAAAACCTTTATACCCATGAAATAAGTCCCCGAATCTGGAAGACATATATTTTCCTAGGCAGTTTGCAGAGTTGCTTCACATCATTAGGAAAAAATATAACAAATTTTCCTTCATAAGAAATTGCAAGTGGTTTCATTTTTGTTTTTGTATATTCAAATAAAATTTGTTTTAACTGCAATCAGCATCACTGGAGTGAATTACCTCCAAATAGGGAGTTACTAGGTAAAAGTTTCAACACCCAACATAAATATCAAAGAATGAAATAATTGCTATCCTTTAGTGTGCTCATCAGATAACTTTCAGTTGCAAAGTGACAGAATCTCAACAGAATCTCTACAACTAACTTAAAGAGCCAAAAGAAAAATGCATCGACTCTCACTACTGCCATCTTTCTTCTCCTTGCACATTATTCGCTCCTGCTGCCATGATTTTTCTATCTTGGGGAAGGACCACAGTCAGCAGCAGCATGGGGCCCACATACCAATCGCTGAGAAGACTGTTTTCTCACAAATCCAGTTATATTTTTTGTCCTGGAAAAGGCTCTTAAATGGCTGGACTTGGGGCACTCCATGGGCCAATCCTGGGTCAAGTGTGTTTGGGGACGGGACATGAGTGTGGTGGTATGGATCTGAAACCAGAATGGTGGAAGGGAAAAGAATCCTGGAAAGGCAAAATTAGTAGCTTTGATATTTGATATTTAGTATAAGGAGAAATTATTTTCATTAGCAAATAATGTTTTAGAAGTTCCATTAAATTCTGTAATAATTTGAATGAGTGTTTTTAGCTAAACAATATAGGAAGAGAAAATGCTTTGAGTTATTGAAACACTTATATACCTTTAGAGAGAATTGCACAGCCTTAGACATTACTTTAGATGAGGGAAAAATATAAAATATAGTTGTTGAATTTGAACAAATTTTCAAAATAACAATTAAATCAATGTGTGATCTTGAAGGGTTTATGGTGCTTTGACATTTTGGAAGACAAAGCTTTCTATTACCCCTTCTGAGAAAATTAACTCACTAAAGACTTTCCACATCATATTCCTCAAACATAACATTTTATATCAGCAGGACTGAGAAGACATTATGACCTCCAGAGAACACTTCAAAATAAATCACTCTTTCTCCAAATTAAGCCATCAAAATACTGAGGAGAAGGATATATATCAAATAGGAGTTTTGATGAGAGCTGAGTTCTACCTGCCTTCCCTATTTTGATAGTGTTCAATCGTCAGTCTCTTCTACAGGTTAAACAAACTAACTCAGCCTCATCACTGCAGGACCTTTCAGAGCCTTTGATGGGCTAACATGTGACACTTCCAAATCTATTTGACTTACAGAAAACTTTTAAAAATTACCCCTTCACCAGCATACTTATCAGTCTCTTCCATAGCAGTAATACTATTTAGTAACTACTTCCCATATATTTATGACCTGGAGGTTGTCAGTCCATATGTATGGTACAGTCCTCTGATGTTTCAGTAGGAATAAATTTTCAATGTAGTATTATCCTTAAGGAAATCATCTTATTAAATCTAAAAAGAAACACTTTGAAAAATCTCATGTGACAGATAACTTTTTAAATTTTAATTTATAATTTCAGAGTAGCATAATAGAATGTTTAAAGTTAAGACTTGAGGCCAGGCATGGTGGCTCATGCCTGTAATCCCAGCACTTTGGGAAGCTGAGGCAGGTGAATCACTTGAGGTCAGGAGTTTGAGATCAGCCTGGCCAAGACAGTGAAATCCCATCTCTGCTAAAAATAAAAAATAAAAAAAATCAGTCGAGTGTGGTGGTGCATGCCTGTAGTCCCAACTACTCAGGAGGCTGAGGCACAAGATTCGCTTGAACCTGGGAGGCAGAGGTTGCAGTGGGCCAAGATTGCGCCACTGCACTCCAGCCTGGGAGACAGAGCGAGACTCTTGTCTCCCCTAAAAAACAAACAAAAAAAGACTTGAAAAACTTCTACAATTTAAATAGATAAGGATATTTTTACAGGGCTTTACACCATACCACTCCTCTTCCAGCCCTCAGGCCTGCAGAACAGAAAAAAAAAAAAAAAAGCAGCTAAGAATCACAATGTTTTGCAGTCTCCTATTTGGCCACCCCTCCTTAGACTTTCAGACACTCCACACAACCAATACTCACCAATGGTTGACTATGGCATTGCTCAGAGGAACTAGCAGGGAATCAAAAAGGCCAGTATTGTCTTAGATAAGTCATTTAAATCTGTAACTGTTGGTTTTCTCATTAAAAAATGAAAAGATCTTACAGTACTTATATCACAAGGCTATGTTATTGTGAAGAAGCAATAACATAACATATGGAATGACAAACTAGTTATGTTACACAAATAATTTTTTTTGTTAGTTTGTCATAGCCTCCAGCCTTTCCAATCTCCAGTCATCCTAAACACTGATGAAGAAGCACTTTGTAAATCTGATCACTTTTCTATTGAGAAGGCTTGTTGTCTTTCCTCTGTTTCCGCTCCAGATTCTCTGCTCTTTCCCCCAGAGGCTGACCTGTATTGGCAACATTAACAGTCTCCCTTGTCCTCTGAATTCTGGATGGGTTTGGCCAATGGAAAACACTGACAGGGAATGAGAAGGCAAAGAGGGAGTTCAGCATACTAATCCCCTGCTCATTCCTGCCCTAACCTGGCTCCTATAAGAGGTCCAGCTCCTGTAAGGAATTCATCCCAATGGTTCTTTGTCTTTAGATTCCATTATCTGCTCACTCTTCATGCCCCATCAGTCTGTAGATGGGGATATTCAGCGCATGCGTCATCCTTAGATGGAGACACAGGGGCTTCTGCTTTGAGCTTAATGCTTTCAGGAGTCCCACTCTGGTTCTTCTCCAATGAGGCCTCTTCCCACAATGAGATGAATCTTCATGGCCAAAATGATGTGACCACCTGCCCCTGTGGACTGCATTCTAGGTACTCAGGACCTCAGAATTCTCTACCTGGACTTATCTGCAACTGCTTCCAGGGCTGTCTGTTTCCCCAGGTCCAGCATCCAAAATGCAGACCATGCTGTGGGTGAGTGCACCCTGTAGCTAGATAAATGACTAAAGGGTTGCTATAAGTGGAGCGTAGATGGAGTTTATACATAAAAGCTAAGCTTAGGAATGACCAAAGGGTTGCTATTTGTGGAACATAGATGGAGTTTATACATAAAAGCTAAGTTTATCTCTTATGGAGTTATGGGATTTAGACAGGTTCCACCTAGAAACACGAGCATCTTTTTTTAACTCTTTAAGGTGCTGCCCTGCCCTCTTGCCAAGCCATCCACAGGGCCACATCTACATAATAGGAATGCCCTCTTCTAATTCACAGAAGATGTCATACAAACTAGTGGTAGCCCTAGAACTATCAAAAATGTTTTTTTTTGTTGTTTTTTTTTTTTATTATTGTGCTACCCTAAACCCTAGTTCCCATGAAGGTATCCGGCAGGCTACTGCTAAGGCACGAGGGAGAACTGTCCATTAGCCAGGGTTCCCATTCACACAGAGTGGCTGGGCTCCGACCTATTTTATATATTAGGTTACTTATACAGTTTTATTTGAGTAGATAACCCTGTAGCTAAGCTAATTTTGAAAATCACTGTACTAGATAATCTAAAAGTTCCCAACTACCATTAGAAGGCCTTATGATCCTCTAAATCGTATCATATGCAATTGTCTAGTCTTTTCATTTTAGACCTTTCATTTAAGCCATGATTTCTCATGGTTCTACCTATTTCTTTTTATGTTCCGTGTTCACATATGTCTCTTTAACTTATTTAAAATATTTCTTCCTTTTTACTGCTAGTATATCATTCAAAGAATGACTCCCAAACCACCTCCTCTGAGAACCTTTCCAAGTTAATTTGAACACTGATGAGGTGTTTTAAAGTCTTCATCAAGGTGCTGGAAAGATGAAACATAAGCCTGTTGCTAGAGTTTTGTTGTTGTTGTTGTTTGTTTGTTTTTCCTAACTTGAGCTTAAATGCTGCCTAGTTTCTCTTAATTCCAAATCTCAGTTCTCCCTCATGCAAATTTGTTTGGGGTCAAAAAGACAGCCACACTGAAAACAAAAAAGAACCTAATCAGACCAAATACTGAACAGTTACAGTTGAATGTGCTTAGATGCTATACTTAACAATTGTTTGAAGAATCATAATTAACTCATCTATGAAACTAACTCATCTATGGAAGCTCGGATGTTAGTAACTTGTGATTAATTAAATCGAATAGACTATGTCTATTGTATTTATAATAATAATATTTAACAAAATATATTAATTCACAAAATGATTGATGAAATATTTTGGTAGTAACATGTATTCATTTCACAAATATAGTGGAGTCTCAGATTTTTGGATTATCTTCTGAGGTGACACAATAAGTTATAAATGGAAAAGCCAATTTAAGAGCGCTGGTCTTCTGACCATCTATTCATTAGATTCAGATTGCAGTTTCAGTGTTCAAAACCAAGATAAATTTAGTTGTCTTTTATCTTACAGTCAGTTATATTTTATAAGTGGCCATTTGTATTTTAATATTTGCAGTACCATTTGGTTTATTTTATTTTTTAGCTAAAATGCCATAACAAATATGCAACATATTCTTTTGTTCAACTCTATAGAACTCTAATACCAATGAATGACTTTACAGAAAGAATTATTGAATAGAATTTCCATTTAGTGTTAAAGAAATGCCTTGGTTCAGCAACATCCAGTAAGTGAGCACATAAATAATTGCTTATTAAATACTTTATATATGGAATATTACAACCTCCAAGTATTAGCAATTCAATAATGAAAACATTATGATTTACTTTCCACTACCATTAGTAATTGACACCATGGATTATATAATGTTACTTCCTGCCAGTAATTTTGACTGAAGCAAAGGAGAAGTGACTGTGAAATATACATGTATGACTCTATGTGAATACTGTATAATTACTATGAATGGTTGATGAACTCTTTAACTTTCTGATATTCATTGACAAGCTGTATTGAATTTCATTCTATGGCATCTGTCAAGGGACATACAAAACTCTATTTACTGGGCCAATTAGAAAGAGAAATAATGTTCAATCAAATTTATGAGAGGTCTGAATAAGTTATATTACATTTATCCTTGGATAGGGGAAGAAAATATTCTTAGATGTTCGCACTTTTGATATAGGAAATAAAATGAGAAATTGATTGGGAGCTTATGGCCAAGGGAATTTTTCCAAGGTCATAGTTTATCATGGGCCCCTCCATGGTAGACAACCTGAAGACTTGACCCTCAACAGAAAGAATGGCCAAGATATACATGAGGGCCACAGGAGCATACAGGGTATTGTAAAGCCAAGGTTATAAAGCCCTATGTGTTTCATATTCACTTTATGATGTGGTTATTGGCATAGAATTATCTATTAAATATTCTCATTCATAAGTAAATTCTGAAAACAGAAACTCTGTCTCCAATCTAGTATTTGTCTAGCTTAAGAAGTTTGTATCCCTGAGTTAAGAAAAAAAAAATGACAAAACCAGTAATCCATGTGCAATTGCTAAAACTTCTGATATTTCTTAACAGAATAATGCTACCATCTGGACTATGTTTGGTGTCTTATTTTTGTCTCAGCACACAAATTCTTAAAAAGGGGAAAAAAGCCATGGCCTCTAAGTGCCAACAGAGGTAGAAATCAAGGTCTCTCTGAAGATGACCTTAGAAACAAACATGTGAGACAAAGAATTGAAGAAAATTTGGCCCATGGCCTCTTTAAATTTTTCCCTCAGCTAAACAGACATCTAGTCACTTAGAAAAGAACCCACCCCCTTGTTAGACTAGCTGAGGGACAATCCCCTGTTGTCATTTTTATTGTCTGCCCTGGAGAAGGAGGCAGCTTGGGATGCCTAATGGAATCTTGATTCTATTTCACAGCTACAGAGCACAGCCAGAGGCCCGTGGTGCTTTTGTGAGCCAGAATCCACGGAGGCTAATTTTGGCTGAATAGAGGCTAAAGAGAATTCATTTCTCCTTGTTACATTTATTTCACTAAAATTGTTCAAACTCAGAAGATATTGCTGGAAGGACACTAGCAAGCACTTCTTAATTGGGGCCCCATTCAGTAGCAAAACTGACTTTGCAGGTACCAGCCACAGAGGTGATGAGGATTTCAGGGGCCTAAATGCATGGAAATTAACCTTAACACAGGAGACATAAACGTTATCTGTACTTAGATGTGGAATATAATCTCGAGGCTTCTGTTTCACATACTTGCTGGAAACTGTAACCATGGCTCTCATCTTTCAGTTGCTACGTATGAAAGGTTTCATGTCCTGACATCACCAGTGGGTTCTGCTGAGCATGCTCAGGAAGATAATTGCTATTCCCCCCAAAACACTGGGAGTCTCTAGAGATAACTAGCAGCAATTGAGTATTAACCAGTTTTCAGGAAGTCAAATGGACAATAGAGACACAGGAAGAATCATTTTGCCTTTCTCTCACTTCAAATTTTAATGAGTAAGAAAATTTTTATATTTATGTGTTTAAATGTGTTTGACATTCTGGCCCTATGTATTATCACAATGTTAGTAGCACAGAATCCTATTCTGAATTTTAAGTTTGCACACATTTGAATTACTACTTATAATTCTAACTTTTCATAAATTTTTAACTCAGTAATTAATAAGAATGGCCATTAAATTGCTAAAATCTTGGAGGAAAAAAAATCTGTAAGAACTTGCTAAATGTTGCTATCACTCTTACTATTTTCTGTGGATTCTTCATTCTTTGTTTAAAGGCAGAAACACCCTCAGAGGGTATCTGAGAGAAAGCATAATTATCCCCATTTTACAGACGGAGAAATCAAAGCCTATGAGCCATTGATAGAGTGTCCGATGGAAGAATTTCTGTCTTCCATTTCAAAATTTGCTCTTGTGGAATGAGCAACATAACATAAACCTAACGTGTCTTTTTTCCCCAAATGAATTTAAACATAATTCCAAATTATGTTTTACAAAGGAAACTTAGGAAGAAAATGAATTTCCCTGTAACAGGTACTCCACGTTGTTTGTTGTCCAGAGGGTTCAGAAGGTAGTTAACCTAAGCTCACCTGCATTAAATATTGACCCTGAGGGGCAATTTGAGGCCTTGCTAATGGGGCAATTTGGGGCCTTAATGATGCAGACAAAAAGGTCCACAATCCTACTTGATGAAGTGAAGAGCCTCATTAGCATGATTTTCAAGGGTGGTACTCAAAGAATTAGCTTGCCAACCAAAGCCGCGTCTAAACTGGCCAAATAAAGAGCTCTTCATTTAGCTAGAGTGCTATATTTGACCAGTGTCTCCATGTTCCTGTGCATTTGATTTTCTTTTCTTCTAGAGCAGTAAGCGTTGTGTCCTTTTGTTGGTTTTTTACCACGACCTAAATGGGCAGCTCTTGATTTTTGCAAAATTTTGAGAGCATAACAAAAATGTTGTATTTTTAAAGCAATAATAAAAAAAAAGAAAGCCCACGTAAACTTACCCCAAACCACCAGTTATTCCTACAAGAGCAAAGTTTTGTGATGAAAGCAAGGGCATATTTTTTAAGCTTCTGGATTTGTGAAACAGGTGCCAATTTCTAATACACAGCAAAGGCAAATTTAGAAAATAAGACATGCCAAATCACCTTTAAATGTAAAACAACTGAGCAACAAATGTCATTATGTACATAATTTTAGTGACATGCGTGATGCTTTTGCAAGTGCTCAGAATTTAAAGCCACAGTACGTTCAGTAGACAAAATGTGCGCTCACATACATACCACACACGAACACACACACACACATACAGCATGCAAACTACATGTCAATGTTAACTCGATGAAGTACTTACATGTACTTACTACTTCATCATTAGACATCCACATTTATTGAACAAATGTACAGTAAGAATTACTAACAGTAGTGGAAAATTTTCCTTGTCCTTAGAAAATGTGTTTAAAACACCTAGAAATGTAATATTCAATAAATACTAGAAAACATCTCACAACACTATAAATCTTATCAAATGAATATATAGACTTTTTAATTATAATTTTACATTATACATAGGCACACTGTCTAATCTGATTACTGAATACAACACATCCTTCTTTGACTTATCCTTACCCACTAGATTGAGTAGACTGAAGTGCCCTCAGCTTTGCCATAGGCTCCTAATGCCTCAAGCTACTGCTTTAGTGACTGATTCAAGGGAAAAATAAAGAATGAAAATTCAAAATATGACACTTTTAACGAATGAACTGCAGGATAATTTCATTTCGGCCCTGGCAACGGCTATCCTCTTTCTACGTTTATACTCTATTGTTGGCCATAATCTTTGGAACGAACATGTTTTAAAAATGGAATAATGTAATTATTATCACAACTAATTTGTACCTCAAACAGCCCAAATTAAACTCAATAAGGGCAGGAGAAATTACTGTGATTTAAGGTCTGATGTTTCACCCTACTAAATTTTTAATTGTGGCAAATATGTTCTGCTTCGGGAACATAGAATAAGAAGTGCAGCAAAGACTCCCAACATTCCTCCATATAAAAATGTTTTTGTAATCACTCTATTTAAATAGTAACATTTTATTTTTTTAAGCACTTAGTTTCTTGATCAGGATCCATATTCATGGGGCCTCACTGTAATCCACTTTACCACTTAATGTTGCAATTCAAATGTTCAGTCAGAAGCAAAGCCCTCCAGAATAAAGCATGAATATTACCGTGTGGGGCTGTAAAGAGAAGACTATTAGAATATATCACCAACACACTAGGGGGCCATTTAGTCCACTGCTCTAAATACATCATTTAATTACAATGGAGACATTACTTCATGTTTCTACTGATGTAAGTATTATTAGAATTCATGATATTCGCAGGCTACTGTGGGCCATTACATTGGCCATAAGCTATTCCATAAGATTTACTACTAAAGGCCCGCAAGGGTATTTGAGCATTCATGGATTCTGTGGCAGTAGGCTTTTATCTAAGACACATAAGTGAGGGACAACCGAGTTATTATCTCTAAGAAACATAGCTTAATATTTTGGATTCTAAAGGTTAAGGTACCATAAATCCTGAATTACTCTGAGATATCACATAAAAAGACATTTTTATTTTATTTTACTCTATTCTGGCTCTTAAAATATTTTATGATGGCAGTTTTCAGAGTTGTACCATGTTGTTTACATTCAGTCCCTGGATGCATCAAAACACTGACACAGCATTTCTTTTAAACTGTCGTAAAAAAAAGCAGAAATATATTGTGTGTGTGTTTGTGTGTGTGTGTGCATGTGTGTGTGTGTGTGTGTGTCTGCATGCACTCATGTGCATTGTGTCTGTGGTATAATAGGGAAGAGAGAGGGGTGGGTTAACTAAATGCTTTATTTTTTTAAAAAAGCATACTCAATTTCCAGTTTGATGAGTATTGATCAGTGCTTTGATTGGCCCTTTTCGTGATGGGTGTCATTGTGTTGGGCTGAGTTGAGCTGATTTGCCCCTGGATGCAAAGCCTTAGGACCTCTTAGAAAGGAGATCCTGTGAAACTACACGAGGAAGTGCAGAATCAGCTGCAAGAAGCAGCTTCCAAAGGCTGCCTATTTCTTAGACAATGAAAATTGCCACCAGAAAACTCAGTAAAGACTGATGAAGGGGCTTAGTAAATTTGTCATGAAAATAGGCAGAGAAAAAAAACTTTTCCCTATTATGAAATGAAAACTTCTGGATATCTTCCCAACAAATGAAACATTAGGGGTTTGGGATAGCAATGCTTTGAAAAAGCAGGTAGAACATAAAATTCAACCAAACAGTCCAATATCCATGTGTCATGGCAATGCCACCTTTACATTTCTCTCCAAGCCTCTTTCTTGCTATTGTAAGGCACCTGTTAGGTTTCTGAGTCTTAATACATAAAGCATATAACTCTTTTGCATTTTCCAGGAAAACTTAGGCAGATTCATCAGCATTGGCTGTCTTGTCGAGAAATGGCTCTAAAATGACAAATAGCCGCAAGCCGCAAGAAGGGTATAGTGAGGGTACAGAAGCTGTGTTTACTGAGAGACAGGAGGAGCTAGTGATTTGACATAGAAAACCAGCTGAAAAGTTGGACAGACAATTCAGATGTTTGATCTCTGAATCTGTGATATAGATGCCTCACTTTTGTGGCAGATTTTTTTTAACATCTTCCTTCCTCCCCAGCTTTCCCTTTACCCAACACCCATCAACTCTCAGAACATAATATCCTGGGGCCCTAAAACTTCTCCAATGATAGGATTTCCACCACTGCTACATGACTAGCTACCAGAAGGGCTATTCATTATTCCAGAAAAAGTCTCAGTTTCACAATGCATTGTTCTTATAGCTTTGAGTAACATACTAAAGTTCTAAAAGGTTATGTCTAAGAAAAGGAAGTAAATAAAATAAGATGATCTTTCTTGGACAAAATTAGCCATTCTTTATTAAAATCTATAATATTTAATTACTTCATTAAATTAAAAAATCAAATGTAAGCATTAATAATATTTATCATAAAGCCATATTGCTTTCTATTATTTTATCCAATTAGGATGTACTAAAGCAGTGCCCTTTTGGCCCAAACCTCTGGATTTAACCACTAAATACTTTGCATAAGAAGTATAATGTGTATTTTTAAATCTCAAACATATTCAATCTAAGTCATATTTTAAAACCTAAACATTGATCAAGACCATCCTGGCTAACATGGTGAAACCCTGTCTCTACTAAAAATACAAAAAATTAGCTGGGAGTGGTGGCAGGTGCCTATAGTCCCAGCTAACTCGGGAGGCTGAGGCAGGAGAATGGCGTGAACCCGGGAGGGGGAGCTTGCAGTGAGCTGAGACTGTGCCACTGCACTCCAGCCCGTGCAACAGAGCAAGACCCCATCTCAAAAAAAAAAAAAAAAAACCTAAACATGAATTAGCATATCAGGTTTATAATAAAAAATATCTCTTGGAAAATATTAATGCTGTACTTTTAAGAAACCACCATGCTGTGAAGGCCACCCAAGATTTCTAAGTCTCTAAATATGAACCTTTAAGTTGGTATATAGTTACCGATCACAGTAAAAGAAGTGTGTACCCAATTAACATAATAATTAAACTATCAGTATGAATCATCACTACTCTGAGTACAAGTATTATATAATACTTGTATAATTGTTTAATAGTATTACTATACTACTATAGTATTATACTATTGTACACAATAGTATATAGTATAGTATAATTCCACAATAGCCCCATCATGCAGATACTATTTTTATGTTGATTTTACAGATGGGAAAATTGAGGCCTAGAGAATTGAAGCAACTTGCTCAAAGTAATGTAGCAGCCGGCAGCAGAGGCAAGGGTTGTGCTGTAGCTGTCTGACTCTCCAGTTACACTCATAACAAAAGCTCCCTACTCCTCCCACTCCATGGGATCACAATACATGTGCACTGAATGAACTCGTGGATACACATTAAAGAAAGAAAGGCAAGAAACAAAATGCTGAGGTGTTTATCGGAAACTTTCTATACTTTGTATGTGTTTTTTAGTTAGACTATTAACATATCTGAACCTACTTTTGCTCCCCTCATTTTCTTTTCTCAAGCTATGTTTTTTTTCCAACTATAGATTTTTTTTAACCACATACCTCCACCAGCTATACGCTATGTTTTTATTTATTATCCTTAAACAATTTAGTTCCATCTGTCTCTTTAAAAAGTAGTAAAATCAACATAATCATTATGTTATCCAAATATTTGTAGAAAAAAAAATGTGATGGTGTAGGGAGGTGCTTCCCTCCCTTCTAATTTCAAACCAAGTACCTCTCGCTCTCCAGAGCTGAACAGCACCTAAGGGTGGGAGCTTGGTCCCAAGCCATACCAGAATTCCAGTAGACAGGGTCAGCATAGGATTTTGACAGCCTCTAAGCCAGAGGTACTGTTGGTCAAGAGGCCATGGATGAAGATCAGAGCTCCATGATTCCTGCACAGAGAAAACTTCACCCACAGAGACCCAGAAATGTCAAATAAGAGCAGCCTGAGAAGATTTGTAGGTTGAACTAGCCCTCAAAGAGTGTGCTGAACATGTACACTGGTGCTTGAAAAGGGTTAAGATTTCATTAATTTCCTCATTATATGTATTGAGCAACCACTTTATGCAAAGTCGTGGTCCAAGTGTTGAGGATATAAGAATGAACAATGACAACATCAAAATCCTGGCCTTTTCCATCTATCTCTGTGGTGGGAAAGGGTTAAACCCAAGGTTCACATCACCCAGAAAACTCACTGCTCATTGGAAGTGTGGCTCACCCTCAACTCAGACTTCTCACTAGGTTCAGTTGCCACGATGGCAGCTCCAGATGTAGCTTTATACTTTTAGACATTGTCTCAAGGAATTCAGCCATTAGGTCCTGGATCCCATATTCAACTCTCAGAGGTTTTTCGTTGAAGCCACTCTCACTTTGCTTGAGGTAGGAGAAAGCCCCACTAGAGACAGGGATGGAGCTTAACATACAGTTGTCTCCAGAGAAACTTCTCTTTACTGGCTGGAGGTGGATGATCCCTAATATTGGAAGCAATGATTTTGCAGTCTCTCAGCATGGCAGAATGTATTTAGGTAGTCTTAAAAAAATGTCTTTTGTTTTCTTTCATGTAACCTTATATTTTTAAATTAGGTATTCTTGTGTATATTTTTAGATTGATAAATAAACTTTTTAATCCTATATTTAAATAATTGCATGAAAGGATATCATTATTGATAAAATAAAAGCTGTTTCATTATTCTTTTAATGTATCCAATGAAATCTATCACAGCAATTTGATACCTACCATTATCCTTTTAAAATACATGCATGAGATCGTCTCTAATAGTTGAAAATTTTACATCATCCTTTTTACTTCCTGAATTTAAAGCCCGTTTTCAATTCCCTCTACGGAAGTTTTACCTAATGTCTTATATTATTATGCTTGAAATTATTTTTCTGATCACCTTGCCATGCTTCTCTGGAATGAAAATCTGCATATAAATCAAAATGTAATTTAGAAATTATTACGACCATAATTTTCTAAAATTTATTCTGGATTCAGTTGTCATTACAATTATTATTACTACACAATTGATCAAAACAACCTGGGTATATTACAAGGGTTGATAAATACTTTTCAAAGATAAAGTTATAATTTTATTGGAAAGAAGTACCTTAATGAGATGGATGAACTTTTTATTTTCTATTAGTTTATGTATTCATGGATGAATATAACTTATTGCTGAAATAACATATAATTTAGCATTAAATCTATCCCTATATTTTAAAGATATAGGCATAAGAAAGTTAGCTCACATAAATAATATAGTGATAATGCAAGGAATTATTTTGTTATAGCTATGTTTTTCAATTCTTAGAAATCTTAAATTATGTGCCAAAAGTCACATGGTCAGGTCACATGACTTGATTAGTTCCTGCATCAATTTTATTTTTTAAAAAAACAGCAAACCATCTATTTTTGAAAAGAATGGATTTCTCTATCATTGGAGTAACTCGTTTTCTGATTTCTCATAAGTAAAGCAAAATTTATCAAACTATAATAATCTCATTATTCTTTCAGTGAGAAGTACCTAGTTTAAATTTACATGGTCAGAAATGGTAAGGTAAAAAACATGGCTTATTTCAAATTATTTTCCAAAATAATTCTTTTGGGCAGAAAAAAGGTTTTTATATTGTCATATCTTGTTATCAAAAAGTTGGACCTGTTGATTTGCTTTATTATGGAAACTATTTGCTATATAACCTATATGGCAAAACAAGTCCTTATGCTGAAATCTATCAAAATGATTTTCTAAAAGAAAAAATATGACTTTATTTTTCATTTAAAATAAATGTGCTAATTTATGTTCCCATGAAAACAACCTGTCTTTTAAATTCTAATCCTCTGAGAGAGAGAGAAATCAAGGAGGCCCTGGCTGCACAGCTGCAATAAGGCCCTCTATATCCTTTCTTTGTTTTGCCTTCATTGGTCTCTTCATAGTCTCCCTATTCTTCATCAATAGTCAGTGGATGGAAAAGGCAAGGACCCCAAATGAAAATAATGGTCTAAATCTAGAATTTTCCAACATGATAAAAATATTCTACTTCTAATGTCATGTCACCCTTAATAGAAACAAAGGTAAGATAAGAGGGTATCTAGATTAGAAGAGTCTTCTCTACGTACAATGTTTTTTATAAAATCTCTTTGTTTGAAATCTATCTCTACACCCAGGAGGAAAAAGGGTTACCATATTAAGATGTGGGACAAGGGAAAGTTAAGAGTTTCATTCACAAAGTATGAAAAAGAGAATTGTAATGGGGAAAATGTGGGAAAAATAAACATGACTCCTGGATCACAGATATATTCTTAGGTAAATCAATTTACTAAAAAAAAAACATATAAAAATTGTGGATATAGGAACTGATACTCTTAAAACTATACATGTTGTACACCTCTTGGAAAGTGCTGGTACCCTAGAAGCGCACTTACTCCTGTGTCAAAATCCCTGGTTCCCAGTAGAGGATCTAAATTATTTAGTGCCTGGAAATTAAACAATACTATGAGCCCTCTGGAAGAAATATAATACAAAAATTTAGAACATCCTTAAATATAGGGCCTTGGAAGAGGCTCATGTACCTGAGGAACCTTGAAGCTAACGTGTCATTATCTTCATGGTAATTCTACCTCTGAATAAGGGGATATTTATCACCTTTGGATAGTTGGCCTGTGGGACCTCAGCTAAGACAGAAAGCATACGGTTTTCACATCCAGCTAGAACTATGTTTCTGCTATCATTTGTGATATGTCTCCCTGCAGATTTGTCTCCTTCCTCTCTTAGACCACACGTCATTTGGAGCCATTTTCTGCTCCTGAACACCCTCCACAACACTGAACAGAGGACATGCTGAGATGTCGATGACCAGATAATGAACTCAAGCCTTCCACCCAATATCCAGGAACAGTGCAAAGTCTGGAACAATTCCTTTTCCATATTTTCCAAGGATCTCTTGGTTTTATGAGAGTCCAAAAACGGTGGCAGCACATTGCCTCTTGTTATCAAATCTGTCCTGGAGGTACATGGTTTCTTCCAGAAACATTAAGGGGAGGACTAGTGGATAGATAAAACATTGCCTGGACCAAGACTTACTGACAGCTCAGAAGCAGAATGAAGTTTTTAACTTAGTGACCAGGGTCTCCCTGGGGACCCCAGAGGGAATTTCTGGAAGCTTACTTGGTAGGTTGCGGTCTGGAAGTTTGGTTCAGAACTTGGTGGCAAGGAATCTTCTTTTTTCTTACCATAGCATGATCTTAACAGTTGCTTCTGTTCCCAGACATAGCTGGCACAAGGGCTCAAGCCTGGATCCAGAACTCCTCTGGGAATAGAGGCTGTTTCTCACTTTAGAACTATACCAAAGAGATGTAATTATATTGTTCTTGCCTGACAATGAAGACTCCATCCTAATGAAAAGGATTCTCATTGTTTCTAGGGGTTATAACAATTTTCAAAGTCATGCCATCTTTATTTATTTAAAATTGATCTACTGGGCCGGGCGTGGTGGCTCACGCCTGTAATCCCAACACTTTGGGAGGCCGAGATGGGCGGATCACCTGAGGTCAGGAGTTCGAGACCAGTCTGGCCAACATGGTGAAACTCTGTCTCTACTAAAAATACAAAAATTAGCCAGGAATGGTGGTGCGCGTCTGTAATCTCAGCTACTCAGAAGACTGAGGCAGGAGAATCGCTTGAACCCGAGAGGTGGAGGTTGCAGTGAGCCGAGATCGCACCACCGCACTCCAGCCTGGGCAATAAGAGCAAAACTCTGTCTCAAAAAAGAAAAAAAAATTATCTTCTCTCCTGACACATAATATCTCAGTGTTTCCAAGATGCTGAAATCTGCATTTTACTAAGGAGTTACCTTCAATGGCCCTCTAAGGCTGTCTTCTATCTCTGTCATTAATATATACCATAAAACACAAGTTTATTCTTCAGGAAGGCATAGTATTCTGTTGGCATTTTATCCTCTATCTGCCCTTTTCCAGGTAGGTATATTTATGTTTGAATTGTCTCCTTTTCTTTTTGGCCTCCTTAAGGGCATAAATTGTATCAAGATACTCTGCTGTATACCTATGGTGTTTGGACAGTTGTAAACAGGTATAAGTCTAATTGACTCCAGGACAAAACTCAATTACAAGCAACACTTTCAGAACTGGATATACCTTACTTCTTACAGTTTGCAAACACATGCTTCTGTATCGGATACTAAGGAAGCCAAAATGAATATTAGCAGTCTAAGACGCTGACAGCACTGCCCCCCAGCTTATATCATATTCTGTACTACAAGTTGCTAACATAAACAAACTCTTCTGCACAATAGGGTACCTCACTGTTAGAGTGCTTATGAGTTATGAGTTTTTCAAGTAGGTATAGAATTAACAGGTATTCCTACTTCATCATTTTCGTGGCCTCAGCAGAATTACTGCATTTTTCACCTTGTGGTTCAAATGAGTTCAAAAGAGGAAGGCAGCATTACATGATGGAAAGGGCCTCATGATGTCAATTAGTTTAATAGACAGTTACCTTAATCCAGTCCCACAGTATCTAACAAGAACTCCGTCTTGCTGCATAGTAATAAAATGGTAAACACGGAGCATGAGATAACCAGGGAACATTTTTGTTTGACAGTAAATTCTCAACCAAATCTTGGTAAAGAAAATAATAATCACTGATGTTTACTGAATACTTAACACATATTAGATTCTATAAACAGATTATCTTATTCTGACTTCAATTTCATGAGATAGGTATTGCTAGTATCCTCATTTGTCAAAATAGGGAATTGAAATTTAAAAAAAATTGTTTTGACTGTATTTACACAGGTAGCTAGGAAGGGAAAAAATATTTATGCCTAAATAGATCCCATATTTTCCTAACTACTACCGTTACAGGGAGAGGTTTGAGAAATACCTAGGACAGTAAAGTCCTCACTTAATGCCATCAATTGGTTCCTGGAAACTGAGACAAGTGAAACAACATATAATGAAACCTATTTTAGGCCAGGCACAGCAGATCACGCCTGTAATCCCAGAAATTTGGGAGGCTGAGTCGAGCGGATTGCTTGAGTCCAGGAGTTTAAGATCAGCCTGGGCAATATAGCCAAACCCCATCTCTACCAGAAAATACAAAAATTAGTTGGATGTGGTGGAGCACACATGTGGTCCCAGCTACTTGAGAGGCTGAGGTTGGTGGATTACTTGAGCCCAGAGGCAGAGGCTGCAGTGAGCTGTGCCACTGCAGTCCAGCCTGGGCGACAGAACAGGACCCTGTCTCAAAACAAACACACACAGAGAAAAACAAGAACAAAAAAAGAAACCTATTTTACCATAGACTGATTTTAAACAAGAGTTAAGTTTCTCTGGTATCTTTGTGATTACAAAAACTACACCAAACTTCTAAATAAGAATCAAGAACACTTTTAGTATTAGACATTGAAATAAGTGTGAGCTATTCGTACATTTAAGAAAGACTAATAAAAACAAGATAATTGCCCAATTTTTGGTGAATTGGTATATGGCGATGGTCATAGTCCTAGTGGGTTACAACAAGGAACAAATGTTTGCAAAGTGAAAACTCTAAGGAGTACCTTCTCCCACCACAGAGTTCAAAAACAATCACAAATAAGGTGGACTCTTTCCTACTATGCTGCTTATTGCCATTTGTATGGTTATCTTAGACTTCACAAATTTTTATTTTACAATCATTGGCATTCATTCATTTTCCAACCCAGTTATTCCAGTTCAGGGTATTGAGTGGCTAGATTCCACCTTGGCAACTCAGGACACAAGGTGGGATCTCACCCTGGACAGGATGCCATCCCATCACAGGGTGCAAGCGTGCGCACGTGCACACACACACACACACACACTAGGAATGGGACCATGTAGACACACCAGAAAACCTAACAGGCACATCTCTAGGATGTGGGAGGAAATTGGAGTATGCGGAGCAACCCAAGCAGACATGGGGAAAACATGAAAACTCCACACACTGGACCCAGCCAGCTGGGAATAGATTTTTATCCTCATCATTATAATGAAATGACGTTATTCTATTGTACTATTTACCCAAGGCTGATTTCTATGAGAGATTATGAAGTAACAAATGGGAGGTGAAAAATCTGGCTAATCCTATTGCTTGTTATCCTCCTACTGTAAGGTAGAACAACTTTTTACAAGTTATTAACAATAAATTTCATAAGCTCAATTGAGGGCTAATAGTGCACACTGCACCATTAGCCAATCAAATAATATTGTGTGCTTATTCTTGAGTTGGAAGTAAGTGCCAGTTGCTGCCTCCAAGCTCTGTTTATGGAGAGCATGTTGGGAAGCAAGCCCACCAAAATGCAGATTCTCTTGTGGTCCTGTAAGAATCAATATCCATGATATATGCAGGCTTTTGGATTATTCCTATTCCATGGAACACTGGGTGATGTTGGCAGATTATGCATACTAAACGTATGTTCTTTTCAACATCTAAATCAATCCAAGGTTCCTAGACACAACTCTAAGTAACCATCTCCATGAAAACAATTCCAAAATCCACTGTACAGAGCTTACCCAAGATAAGAGGATAGCTATCTTATCATTTGAAACAGAGAGTTTATTTTGTTATTTTCTGGATTAGTCAAATTCCTCAGGAAGTACTCTTACTTCTACTTACACTTTAAAACAAAGTAGATTGAACTAGCCCAAGAGGTAAACCACCAAGAACTTCCAACATAAACACTTTTGATGATGGTGGTGCATGTATTCTGATATCTGCAATGGATATCATTCAGGACTTCATGTAATATTTCCAGCCAAAATAAAGATAAGCAGATAGTTATAAATACCTAAAAATAATACAGATGACATATGGGTTGCATCACTAATGTAAATGGTGTGGAAGTCAAATTACTTAAATATAGTAGAGGTAAGTTTCTGTTTTCTGTTGATTAAAAAATAATAATAGTGTTTATACTGTGGCAGATCAAACAAAATTGTAGGTTAGTTAAATTTCAAAATTCACAGTTACTTTATGCTTCTTTAAAAATTTGATCATGATTTTGATACTTACAGACATGACTATGTTTATGGGGTGTATTTATTTCTTATTGCTATCATAAATTATCACAAATGTAAAGGTTTAAAACAATCAAATTTATTATTTTAGAGTTCGGGAGGTCAGAAATTTGAGATGGATCTTACGTGGTTAAAATCAAGATGGCAGCAGAGCTTAATTCTTTGTAGAGGTCCTAGGGAAGAACACATTCCTGGCCGTTGCTGGCTTCTAGAGGTTGCTCACTCATGGCTGCATCACTTTGGCATCTACTTTCATCATCACGTCTCTTCTGACTCTGATGCTGCTCCTGCATCTTATGAAGACCCTTGTGATTAATGTGAACCCACATGGATAATCCAAAACAATCTTCCCACTTCAAAATCCTAAATTTAGTCACTTTTGCAAGTAAGGAAACATGTATGCCATAAAAGGTAATACATTCACAGGTTCCGGGGATTAGGATGTATACATCTTTGGGTGGGAGGGATGAATTATTCTCCCTATCACATGTGGTGGCATAAATAAGAATGCAATTAAATGTTCCAGTGGAAATGGCCTGGGCTTTACAGTAGTCCAACAGCTATGAAACAGAGTCTCATCTCCTCACCTACAGTCTGACTCATCTGTAATATGATTACTCCTGGAGGCTCTCATGGAAAAGTGAAGCAGAACTGTTTTGTTTTGTTTTGCTTTTGTTTTTTTGAGACACAGTCTCACTCTGTCGCCCAGGCTGGAGTGCAGTGGCATGATCTTGGCTCATTGCAACCTCCACCTCCCAGGTTCAAGTGATTCTTCTGCCTCAGTCTCACAAGTAGCTGGGACTACAAGTGTGCACCACCATGCCCAGCTAATTTTTGTATTTTTAGTAAAGACAGGGTTTCACCACATTGGTCAGGCTGGTCTGGAACTCCTGACCTCATGATCCGCCTGCCTTGGCCTCCCAAAGTGCTAGGATTACAGGCGTAAACCACCATGCCCATCCCAAGCAGAACTTTTAAAGAAGTCGCCAGAAAACTTGTCTTCATTTTCATGGCCCAGATTTGTATTTCATGTCAAGCCCTGAACCAGTCAAGGATCTGAGCAAAAGAATAGAATTATTCTACACAAAATGAATCAAGGCTTACTTCTGAATACTGAATAAGCAAGCCACAATATCCATTAATGAGTTTTCAAAACATATCTTAATAACTATGATGAATAACTCTATAAACTCATAACTGCATCTATTCCATAACATGAAGCACTTTGTTTAAAACATTGTACGCCACACAGCCAACAATTAATATATACCACTAGTCACTATTTTATGATTATTACTAGCTGGCTTTGATAGATGGGCTTTTTATTAATGCTGTGGACAAATATCAAATAATAAACCTTGAAGAACAGGGATTTAAATAATCCCAAAACACATAACTGAGACTTGAGTCCTGAAAAAGTGGGAATCCAGCAGGCAGAATGGTCTAGTAGCTAGATTTATACCTCATTCCACAACACTACATCCAGTCTTAGATGGTGGATTCTGAGTTCTTGTGCGTCAGACAGTTCATATTAGCGTCCTACCTTTATCAGGCATTTCTTCTGTGTAACTAGAGCTCTTATTACAATTCCTTCTCTATTCTAGAGCTCTCAGCACTCTCCTCTCTGCTAGACACAGATAATTCCTCCAGTTTTCTGCTGTTATTTTGCTTCTATTGAGTGATAACTGTCACAGCCAGAAATCTTGAGGGTTTACCTGCTCCTGGGATGTGGCTTGTTGCTGCCCTTGTTGTCCACTGCCCATCACTGATGCTCACATGGCAGACTGCCAGGTCCGTGAAGTTCTCCCAGCACAGCATACCCAAGGGGAGCTGTCTGTTTAATTTGGGAAACAGAAATTTGCAAACATGAACTGGTGATGCAGGCAAGAAGTGCCTTCTTAATAATGTGATAATGTCACCAAACATCCTGGCCTTAGTAAAGCAAAGGCAGTGAGAAACCTTAATCTGGCATGTTTTAGAACAGGAGTCAGGAACAAACCACTCTCCTGTTCAGGGATTTCCGTCTTGTTTGCTTTCAGTGGGAGTTAAAGTCTCTCATAATAATCCTAAAATCAAAATGATTGACATCCAACTTTTCAATATGTGAACAGAATGGCCATTTTAAGAAGGGCAAAATATAAAGTTAGATAAATTTTGTTTCACTGGAACACTTATGAATGCTTTTCACTGTAGACAAACTGCTTTTTTCCCCCTTTAAACTGGATTGCCAAACATGCTGACTTTAGGACAGAAGCAACTAGACAGATTTTGAGCACTGACTTTATTGTATCTATAAATATTATAACACCCCTTCATAATTCCCTTTAGTATATAAATAGCTGGGAGTATACAGGAAATTGAAATGGGTTTCCTAGCATATTATATGTCACACACTAACACTGTGGACAAATGAGCATTTAATAAATGCTTTGGAGGAGTACTAATCTGCCAGCTTGTGTAATGCAACTCTGGAAGATTAGCAACTTGAGAAAGTAAATGTGTCTTCCAATTATGCTTAACGTGTAAGGGAATTTCTAAACCAGATTATACTGAATCCATTGTATTGTTTAGACATATAAAATCCCTGTATGTTTTCTACCTAGAAATAGTAAAATTCGACTTAAAAGTAGTTAAAACTCCCTCTTGTGATTCTTGCATCTTACTTTCTTTGACTGTTCCATGCTCTTATTCAAAAGCCCTCCTGGGACCTTGTGATGCCTCAGACTTCCCACTGGCCAATCTTGGTTTACTTTGTCCTCAATTTGTACCATACACTAAATATCCATTCTCACCTCTGTTTTTTGTACCTCACCCCTACCTCAGTCAAAAAGCCTGTTCCTTTAGGGCATTAGTTTCAACTATTAAAAAATAAATATAATAATATGTTATAAAATAAATATAACAAATGTTATTTCACAATCTAAAAAGCATTTATACATAGTTTCCTTATTTTATCTTTAAAACAGTCCTTTAACATTGATAGGATAGAAGTTATTATTCCTTTTTATAGATGATTAAATTGAGATTTGTAATAATTAGATAAATTAAGCTAGGCTACATACGAGCGAAGTGGACAGTGGTGCTCTGAGACGCATGCCGGTTTTATGCTTCTTACTTTGCTAGTTCTTGACTGCTCATTCTAAATCTCACTAAAATATTTAACTTTGTCCTGGCATTTATCAAGACAATAGTGCCTATGTCCAGTGGTAAAATAGATGACTTTTTTCCAAAAAGATGCAAATATTTTCCTTATATGGATCAATACAGTAGTCAATCTTTGTACTGGTTGATTAGAACTCCTGGAATGCATTTAAAACAGACATTTTTAAACCAGGAAGTTCAGGTAGTTAACCATATTTGTACATGACTCTTCCTCTTTCTCCCATCCATATAGATGAAAATGGGGGAAATGTAAAATACAGTATATGATAGGCCAAAATTTGAGGTGTGGTAATTTTTGGAAATCCCTCAAGTCTCAAGGGTCTTAGAGAACTGATAGTGTTTAGTGACCTGCAGTTGCAGTGTATCATCCTTGGAGGATTGAAATTGATTTTCTTCATGTTACCATGTGAGAATCCAGAGCCCGCGCCCCCCTGACCTGCTCATTGCCTCAAGAGTGTGCCATGGCACTAACAGCGAAGGATGTGAGCACCGGGCTTTGAGGGAATCATAAACGGTAGCAGCAGGGCTCTGGTCCTGCGTGCATTGTTTTGAAGTTATTCTTCCAGATTGTGCTTTCATTTAAGTTCATTCTTCTTCTCCGTGTGCTGCCTCATGTGCCAGCTCAATTCTACACTTGCTTTTTATAGCTTCTGAAAAACAAAAATTGGTTGCCCACTAACTGATGTTATTCTTATTATAAAAGCTTTATGGCTGAAATTTGCAAACAAAAGTGAAATCTATATGATCTACACTGTACTTGTTATCCTATAGAAAGCAATGGAAACCTTCAAAAGTGAAGAACCTCCAGTTGTTGGTTAGCCAAGCTTTCAGAGCAATCAATGGCTACAACAAAGCAATGTTATACAGGAATTAGAGTGGCTCTGCTGCGAAGCTAATGAAGCTTAAACTGCAGAGCCCACATTCACACAGGCCCCTTTCCAAGACCTTGAAAGAGGGCCAAGCAGTGTGTTCACATGGTCATGGGTTTCTGTAATATTTGCAAAACCAAGGCATTTACCCACAGTTGTTTAAAGAGTCATGTTACTTTCCACTCCACACACTCCTCCTTGTGTCTGGTGGCATTAGAGAAGCCATGGGTATTTGAGGAATCTGGCTTAAGGGGAGGTTGAGCTGAATTAGGGATACACTTAGTTTGGGCTTACTGACATCTATGTATGCGATTCTCAGGCATATCTGTGTGGCATGAAGTCATTGCTAGCCATCCCTTTATAGGAATAGCAACCAGATGTGCTCCTGCAGCCCACTGTACCAGCATACCTAGCACTGTGACAGGAAAGGCAGCGGCAGAGGGCCCAGCACAACAGGAGCCCGTACTCTGGGAAAAACTGTGACAATCATCACATTTGTAAATTTGTCATCAAAAACCTCATCAGCACCCAATGAATATAAAAGGTATCTTCTGTCAGGAATACACTTAAAAATGTAGCATATGCAATTCTAAACACAACATCTATATAGCTCATCCTAATTTATTTTTGAGGGGGACCAATAAAAATGGAATATATCAGAATTCCTGTGTATTTCAGGGCACAAAGTATAGCAGTGACAGTAGAAAGTTTACTTCTAACAATTCACATATGAAATAAACTTGATAGAGATTTTCCCAAACATAACAATAATCTTAAGGTTTCTAGGACATTGCCAATAATGATTTGTGAAGCTGCAAAAACATTTCTAAGCTAACAATATGGATAAACTTTGAATGATCATGCTAAGAATTACTGAAGTATACTAGTCTCTGTATTAAAATATAAGTTTTTAGTATATGAAGATGCAATCAAAGTGTATGCATCCAAAAACTGGAAAAATATGGAGGTTGTGTTAAGCAATGAATTAGCTTTAAAAAGTTAGTCCTTTTTGTCTGGAATTAGGAATACGTATATGGGCATTTTTTGGAATTTGTACATTGGCCTGAATTTTTTCTCATTCTAAATAAAAATGTTTGAACAGGCCCACTCTCCCTTAACATTTTTAGGATCTAGGGAATAGCACAACAGAGGTGCGCCCATACCATGTGATTAAATGTCTAAATTTTAAACATGCTAACAATTATAAATAAATTATAATCTCCAATCTTCACAAGTATGCCTCCATACTGATAAATTTGAGAAAAATGTTTTTTAAAAAGGTTGTTTTTAGATAACTAGAAGTTAGCCAAATGTCAGGACTGAAATTAATTATTGTATAGATCCAGGTATTCTGTTGAGGGGATGGTGATTTTCGTATGGCAAAAACAAGAATGTACATAATTCATAAATTAAAGATTTTTTTCCTTTTTTAACTTTTCAGCAAGAGCACTATGTATATTGCAATATTCAAGATTTTAGATAATTTGTATTTGATTGATAATGATGCCATATTATCAACTCTTTTTGAGTATTTAATAAATTTTTAAATGAATTCAATTTGAAGGAACTTTGTTGAGACAGCAGCAACTGGAATTATCAGTAAACTTATTAAAGTGATACTTAGATTGAGATTTGAACCATTGGTTTTAAATATCATGTTCAAACATTATAAGAATTCATACATGATGTATTATTGTTACAAAAAATATTGTCAAACATTTTAATTTTATCCTATAAAATGAAGATCCTATAGCTGTCACTTATATTGTAATTTATATCCTCTTAAGGCAATATCTAGATGCACATAGTGAGGTAAAGTATGTATATTTACTTCAATCGCTTATATCTAGAGCTACGTATATACTAATTCAAGAATAATATGAATTGTCTACCACTGAAAAGTTCTTTTCAGCTGCCATTACTACAACCGTTGTGAGCACCATGCTTATTGTGGAAGCACCTCTGAATTCATACAAAAAAACATGTACAGAAGCATAAGAAAATAAACAAATAAGAGAACAAATGCGTGAATAAATCCTTGGCACTACTGGGAAACTTCAAGAAGCTAGACTGTCTTGCAAGTCATGCTTGCTCAGCAGAAAGAATTAACAAGATAATTAATTTGTGTTTTCTCTTAACCTAGTACTTTTGCTGCTCAAATCACCTCTAAGTCTGATGTATATCTCAGATGTTGACAGCAGCAAACTCCCCAAATCTTCCTGATGTTTAGACATAGTCACCTTTTGTTTTGAGACCATAGAACATGAAATGTGGAAAAGCCTTTCCCCGTGGCCTAAAAGGTGTCAGTCATGAAGGCACAGGTTTGGGTTTACAGGTGGCTCTGAGTTAGCGTTGTGTGTCAAAATCCCAAGTGACACAGGAGCTGGGGTTCTTTAATAAACTGTATGTATGTTTATGCATGTATGTCTCTGTCCATAACAGGGACCCCCTCTTGCCCAGGTTTAAGGGCAACCCTAATATAATAATTTTGTATTTATAATTTAGTTTTTCTTAAAATAGGTCCTGAAAATAAACAAACTTCAGCCTCCATAAAACCTGGGTGTCCCCATGGAGATAACTTAGATAACTTCTGGGTAAACATGGCTAATCAATTATATACCTATGTGTTTGCAACAATTATTTTCCAAACCTCACTAAAATGCCTAACTAGTGATTTTTCTTAAAGTCATAAACTCCCAAGAGAAAATAACGGAAAAGGATCCAACAACACAGGATTTAGAAAGCTAAAAAACAGATGTGTGAGTGGTAACTAAATTAGCAGATGAATGAAGGTTAAAACTTAAGTCAACCTTGGAGACTTTTTTGGTTTTTTTTTGTTTTTTTCACATCCAACATCCATCCCCTCAGATAATTCTGCTGGCTCTACCTTCAAAACACACGCAGAATCTCATCACTGTTTACTTCCTTTATTAGTTCTACCTGTTGTTGTGGGTTGAAGTGTATCCCCGCCAAAAGGAATATGTTGAAGCCCTACCTTCGGTATTTAAAAATGAAACCTTATTAAGAAATAGTGTCTTTGCAGATGTAATCAAGTTAAGATGAAGTCATACTGGATTAGGGGCAAGCCATGCTTATAAGGAGAGAGAAATTTGCAGACATGGACATACTCTGAGGGAAAGATGGCCCTGTAAAGACGAAAACAGAGATTGCAGTTTTGCTGCCACAAGCCAAGGAACACCCGGGGTTTGCTGACAAACTTTGGAAGCTGGAAGAGGCAAGAAAGGATTCTTTCCTAGAGCCTTCAGATGAAGAGTGGCCTGTCTAACACCTTGATTTCAAACTTCTAGCCTCCAGACTATTAGAGAATACATTTTTGGTTGTTTTACAACACTCAGTTTATGGTAATTTGTTAGAACAGTCCTAGGAAATGAATGCACCTACATTACCCTATTATCTCTTGCCTAGACTAATGAAGTCATTCCTAACTGATTACTCTCCTTCTACCCTGGTGTCTCCTTTCATCTATTCTTAACACAGAACTAGTGATTTTCCTAAAATATACATTCAATCATGTCGTTTTCGTACTTAACAGCCTGCATTGGCATTGTTTTTCCTTCAGAGTAAAAGCCAACATCTGCGCAATGGCAGATAAGGCCCTACATAATCAGAGTAGATTTCTGCCACTCAGCCTTGCCTCCTCTCTGCCTTTCTCATCACCTGCTGCAGTACATTTCACCCCTTCCACTCCAGCCACACTGACCTTCTTGCTGTTCATCAAACACATAAGGTAGGTCTCACCTCTGAGCCTTGGCACAGGCAATTCCCCCTCTCTGCAATACCATCACTTAGCTATTCCCTTGAATAACACCTTCCCTTCCATCAAGGCTCTACTCAGTCCACAGCTTTAATAAGGCTTATCATAATGATTCTTTTAAAACTGCCCCTTGTCCTTCATCTCCTGAAAATGCTAATCCCATTACCCTATTCTGACAGTTTTCTTCATGAGACTAGTCACTCCCTAAAATACTCCCTAAGTATTTTATTTAGTTATCACGTGTCTCTTTTATCAACTGTTTCTTATACTCCATAAATTCCTTGAAGAGAGGAATTTTGTTTTTGTTTGCTATCATATACCAAGTGCCTAATCCCTGCTCGGCATATGATAATAAATACCTGTTGAATGAATTTGATGTATTGATTGGAGAACCTCAAAAGCATGCTAAAGCCTATCAAAGAACCCCAGAAATACCAAGGTACTGCTGATGAGCGGAACTAGAAATATGAAGATGGGAAAATTGTTGGAAGAGTTATGTACATAGCTATTGGTTCACTGGATCTCTTTCACCTTCCAGAAAAAAAAGTGATAGGTTTAATTTCTAGAGAGAGTTTCTAGGAGATTTTAGGGGTTGGGGAATGATTTCAGTAGTATTAAATGAAATTTGCTCACTGGACAGGATGATCTCAAAGCCTCTTAGGTTATTTGACTCAAAGAACATTGAAGCTCACAGCCCAAGAGAAAATATTTTCTGATACAAAACGTTGAAGGTGCTCCCAAAGAAATGACCCAGCCACATCACCCATACTAGGCCATGTGAAGGTGCTCCTTCACACTGAACACCTAATAAACTTTTAGTGCCTCATCCTAAAACATGAAGGGATCACCAGGCATTAAAGGAGAGCCTTGAATTTGAAAGACCTTCCCGACAAGCAATAGAATAAAGCAAGTTTAAATATTTCTTTATAAAATATGAATATAACTTTAAGAACACTATGACAATAATAAAATCTTGTTTTACAAGAAATACTTCCAACTAAATAGATCTTTTTTTTTTTTTTTTTGAGACAGAGTCTCTATCGTCCAGGCTGGAGTGCAGTGGCGCGATCTCAGCTCACTGCAAGCTCCATCTCCTGTGTTCACGCCATTCTCCTGCCTCAGCCTCCCGAGTAGCTGGGACTACAGACGCCCGCCACCACGCCCGGCTAATTTTTTTGTATTTTTAGTAGAGATGGGGGTTGTCTCAATCTCCTGACCTCGTGATCCACCCATCTCGGCCTCCCAAAGTGCTGGGATTACAGGTGTGAGCCACCGCGCCCGGCCTAAATAGATCTATTTTAAGCCTTAAATATCAAGAACTTGTGACAATGATAGTCTGATATTTTTCAGAAACCAGACCAATAAATTGTTTCCCAGGCATTTTGACATCATAATTGATGTCAGTCAGAATAAAATACCTTTTCATTTCAATTTGGCTATCAATGTTCTAGTTGTCTCGTTTTGTTTAGACTCTTTTTGTTGCTGTTTTGTTTTGTTTTGTTGAGATGGAGGTTCTGTCTCCAGGCTGGAGTGCAGTGGCATGATCTTGACTCACTGCAACCTCCACATCCTGGGTTCAAATGATCCTCCAGCCTCAGCCTCCTGAGTAGCTGGGACTACAGGCACACACCACCACATTCAGCTAATTTTTTGTGTTTTTAGTAGAGACGAGGTTTCACCATGTTGGTCAGGATGATCTCAATCTCTTGACCTTGTGATCTGCCCAGTTCAGCCTCCCAAAGTGCTGGGATTACAGGCGTGAGCCACCTGGCCGGCCTGTTTAGACTTTAAATTCAAAGTACTTCATGCCACTTTACAAATATTTGTTGAGCTTCTACTATGTGCAAGACATTTTTAAGTGCTGGAAAAATGTGTAAATAATAATATTATCATTTCACTATCACTGTGAGATAGGCTGGACAGTATTAAGTATTTTTGTTTTGTGACCAGAAAGAGGTGAGACATAGAGATTATGTGATTTAGGCAAAATGAAACCATTAGCTAGAAAATCTCACTGTGGTAAATCCTCCCAACTGATGAGGCCCAAATTCTTCTGGGAATTTTGCTTTGATGAAGTTTCTCGTCTGATTTTCTGCTTATCAAGCGCCCACCTAGGAATTCCCAGGGTTTATTACATCAGAAGAGACAGGTAACATTTGAGGTTTTTTTTGAAAAGCATTTTGAAGTCCCTCTCCCCACCTCCACCCATACATTTTATTTTCACCTACTAAAGAGGGAAGCATTAGTTTAAGATAACTCCAAAAAGACCATTGGCTCAGGCAATTACTTGATTTCCTCTCCTTGAAAATGTCATGCACATTTTAAACACATTGACAAGCAAGGTTTGAAATGCTTGTCACATTTGGAGATGCTACAAAATGCAGTCTGCACAGATTAATGGATCTTTGGATTAAAAGCTATTATTAGGTTCAATCTTTGTGATATTTTTTCAATCTTCAGTGTAGGGACAACATTCTCATTTCCCAAAGTTTTCTGAGACCCGCTGTAATAGTGAAGATTCTCTCAGCTACAAGTTGTAGAAACTTTGATTAAAATTGACGTAAATCACATGATAATGTTTTCATATTTTCATTTTACTGGAAATCCAGTGGATTCCAGAGAGGTGAGGTCACATGCTCAAAGATATTATCAGAGACAGAGATTATTCTTATATCTTGCTTTTCCATTTTTGGAGGTAGCTCTTCCTTTTTACTAGTGATAAAATAGCTGTAACAATTTCAGGAGGCACATCTATACATGACAACAATTAGGAGAAGAAAAGAGATTAGCTTTTATAGGTCCCTGGGAGCAAAATGTAATTTCCCAGAAGCCCCTGTTGCCAACTTCTCTTCATTCTCTGTTGGCCAGAACTGGATTACATGCTCACTTCAGAATCAGTTACTGACAAGTATGATTACATAATATAAAAATCTGGGACATAATAGATGAAATAGATTTTAGGGAGTAAACTACACTCTTCTCTTCTTTGTCTTTTGCTTGTTTCTCACTGGCCACCTAGTCCTCCTTTTACTAGGTTGGTGCTCCTGTGTGATGACTAACCTTAGCTTAAAGAATCAGAATGCACCTGTTCTGGGCCACCATTAACACCAAATCCAAGGATATATTAAGTTTCAGTTTCATTAATTTAAATGCAATGATAATCACAAATTTGGGATTATTTATTATCACCTCATGCCTCTTGCCACAATGCCCCTTCATTAATAGATAATTCAGGACAAATAGAATCAGAAAATTTGAATTTCAGTCTTATCTCTTTCACTTACAAACTGTGTGACATTAGACAAATTACTATGTCTGCCAATCTCAATTTCTACATTAATAAATTGGAGATTATTGAGTCTCTCTATATTATTGAAGCTTATTGGGATTATTAAGTAAAATCATCTGAAACAACATTGAAATTTTAAAGGCTATATGGAGCTACAATTTATTGAGAATTTGAGACAGGTACTACATTAATGACTTCAAAGAACATTTCCTTTGATCTTTACAATAATTTTATAAGGAAAGTATTATTCCTGTTTTACAGATGAGGAAATTGATACTCAGAGATTAAATGACTTGCCCTAGTAGTGACAGCTGAGATTTCAACTAAACCGATGCCAAAACTCATGAGCTCAAATGCCATTATCTACAGATACATGGAAGTGTTATTACTATTTCTGAAAATCCACTCACGTACAGCACCCTTACTATACTTCTATTATGTCATCTTATACATTAATCCATAATATTTATTGAGCATTATGTGTCAGATATTAAGAAGGATGCTGAAAAGAATCCAGATAATTACATGAGTTGCTTCCTGTTATCGAGGAAAGTATAATCTAGCCTGGGAAACTAAACTAAATGATCATTCAAAGGAATCAGCAACAAATGTGAACGGACTGGCACAAGCAATAGCTGATGCAGAATTTGTGTACTATGGGAGAAGTGGCTTAGGTTTGTGGACATTCACGAGGTTCAAGAAGAAGGTGGACTCTAGCTGGTCAGATAAAATTAATACAGAACATGAAAATGAGGAAAGATATTCCAAGTTAGTCAATATAAATCATCCTAGGGCATAGACCAGTGAATAAGAACCTCTGGGGAGGAATACACTAACTTATCTGCCCTGGATTTAGAAGGTCTACGTAAAGAGACCTGAATATTGATGTTGATGAGAAACTATCATAATACTCCTTCACCAGGAAGAAACTATTTTCTCAGGCTGAAGAGTTGGGATACAGGGTATCGTAACGGGCCAGGTAATGAGCAAGAACCCTCCTGATGGGAAATGGCCGAGTCAGATTTTGTCATTTTCTGATTTTTTTTTATATTCTTAAAGACATTCCATTTATTTACAGATGTATAAAGCAGCGAATTACTGGTCTACTGAGATCATGTTTCTTACAGTGTTAGAATGAGAGCTCACTGTCTTCCAGATTCCTCAACTCCTCTCACTTAACTTCACGTTTCATAATCACACATGTAATATTCATAGATCAGTTTCCCCTAGGGTACGGTTAAAGGGTAAGAGTTGTTGGAGATTTTAGATTTCTGTCAAGACTCCAGGATTGTTCTGAAGACCAAGCCCTCCTCAAATTATTTCTGACAACACTTAGTTCTAAGAGGTCTTGAGAACATAGTGTCTTGGGGGTAGAATGATATCTGCAGTTTTCCCCCTAAAATGCCTGGAATCATCCCTCATTTCCATCTTTGTACAACTCTCATCAAGATGAGAGTGCTTCTAAAACTTATTTGCTGTCTATATGAGTCTCTTTGTGCTCATGTATTTTAATTTTTGACAAAGAAATCTTCATAGAAGCATTTGGGCCTTCTTGAAAAGCTAATGGTATGATTTAATATCTACTCCTAAATGTATCAAATTCTGAATATACAAAAAAAAAGAATTAGAAAAAAAATCTACACTTATATGGGTTAAATGGTATGAAGTTTCATTTAGACAGTAGTGAGAGGTGAAGCCAGCTGGACTTCCTGGGTCAAGTGGGGACTTGGAGAACTTTTCTGTCTAGCTAGAGGATTGTAAAGGCACCAATCAGCACCCTGTAAAAATTCACCAATCACGCTTTGTGTCTAGCTAAATGATTGTGAATGCACTAATCAGCACTCTGTAAAAATGCACCAATCAGCACTCTGTGTCTAGCTAAAGGTTTGTAAACGCACCAATCAGCACTCTGTAAAAACACATCAATCAGCACTGTGTCTAGCTAAAGGTTTATAAATGCACCAATCAGCACTCTGTAAAATGGACCAATCAGCGCTCTGTAAAATGGATCAATCAGCAGGACACGGAGGGGGGCCAAATAAGGGAATAAAAGCTGGCCACCCAAGCCAGCAGCGGCAACCTGCTCAGGTCCCCTTCCATGCTGTGGAAGCTTTGTTCTTTCGCTCTTCACAATAAATCTTGCTGCTGCTCACTCTTTGGGTTCACACTACCTTTATGAGCTGTAACACTCACTGCAAGGGTCTGTGGCTTCACTCCTGAAGTCAGCGAGACCACGAACCCACCAGGAGGAACAAACAACTCTGGATGAGCCACCTTTAAGAGCTGTAACACTCACTGTGAAGGTCTGCAGCTTCACTCCTGAAGTCAGGGAGACCATGAACCTACCAGGAGGAACAAACAACTCCGGATGCGCCAACTTTAAGAGCTATAACACTCACTGTGAAGGTCTGCAGCTTCACTCCTGAAGTCAGCGAGACCATGGATCCACCAGAAGGAAGAAACTCTGGATACATCTGAACACCTGAAGGAACAAACTCTTGACACACCATATTTAAGAGCTGTAACACTCACCGTGTAGGTCCATGGCTTCATTCTTGAAGTCAGCGAGACCAAGAATCCACCAGAAGGAATAAATTCTGGACGCAGTAGGAATAAGTTTTTTGTGATCTATTGGACAGTTGGTCACTATAGTTAACACCAATGTATGGTATGTTTCAAAAACTGCTAAGAGAATAAATTTGAAATTGTTCTCACAACAGAAAAGATAAGAATTTGAGAAGGATATGTTAATTAGCTTGACATTTCACATTTCACAGTGTATACATTTTATACATATAAGATCAGTTTTTACCCCATAAATACATACAATTATAATGTTTTAGTTTCCAATAAAATAAAAATTAAAATAAACAAAAATAATAAAATAAATAAATAAAAATTTAAAATCCCAAATTCCGCACCTCTGCCCCCAATACTATGTTCTTTTAAGAGAAAGCCTGCAAAACTTTTCCTCTCCCCCACGTTTTCATGTGCAGGGATTTATCCCAGTGTCTTTGAACTTCCTTGGATTAAATGGAAAATGTTTTACAACTAGTAGCTCAGTTTATACTCTTCATGATCTTTTAAATGCTCCCCACACATACACACACAAAAAAAACACCAATGTTCCCATATAGAAAACATTACATCCCCTCTCATATTTTGCCTTTGGAGTTTCATTTTTACCAAGTTTGTTATAGTATCCATTCCAAATAAGTCAAAGAATTGAAAATATATAAATTAAGACTACATTTTTTAGAATTTTTTTTAGTTTTTAGCAACACATTAAAATCCCATAATAAAAGTATTGAAGTATAACATATGCATATGCCCATGAAACTATAACCACAATCAAGATTCTGCATGTTTCCATAACATCCTAAAGTTTTCTTGTGCTTCCTTCCCATTCCATGTCTTCCTATATCCCTGTCTCCAGGCAATCACTAATCTGCTTTTATTGTTCTAGATTAGTTTGCATTTTCTAGAATTCTATATTAGTGGTAACTAACAGTATGTACATTTTATGTCTAACTTCTTACACTCAGCACAATGATTCTTGAGGTTCATCCATAGTGTGGCATGCATCAGTAATGTGTGCCTTTTTATTGATAAATAATATTCCATTTGTATTGCAGCACCCCATTTGTTTGTTTATTCATCTATTGCTGTAAATTTGGATTGTTTCTAGTTTTTGGCTATTGCATATAAAGCTGCTATGAACATTTGCATACAAATTTCTGCATAGGCATATGTTATCAATTATTTGCATAAATAGGAGTGAAATGGCTGAATCATATGACAGGTGTATATCTAAAATTAAGAAAACTGCCAAACTGTTTCCAATGAACCATTCGGTCAAATGTATCACTTCCAATTTACCATTTCACATTTCTACCAGCAGGTTATAAGAACTTCACTTCCTCCACATCCTTGTCAATATTTGGCATAATCAGTCTTTTTTACTCTAGACATCCTTGAACATGTTAATTGATTGTGCAGCTTTAATTATCATTACCTAATGAATAATACTGCTGAGCATATTTTCTGTACTCATTCACCACTCATATGTCTTCTTTGGTGAAGAGCCTAATCAAATCTTATTTTATTAGGTTGTGTGTCTTATTATTGAGTTGTAAGAATATTTTGTATATTCCGGATGTAAATCCTTTCTCTGATTTTTTTTTCAAATATTTTCTTCAAGTCTTGGCTTGCTTTCTGTTCTCTTTTCTGTAGAAACAAAAGTATTTAATGTTGATAAAATCTAATTTATTGATTTTTTGTGTGTGTGTTCTAAACAAGAAAGCCTTGGCTAATCCAAGGCTTAAAAGTCCTTACATTTTCTTATAGGTGATTTTATGGTTCTAGGTTTTATTTTTAGGTCTATGACCCATTTTAACATTTTTTTGTGTGTATGGTGCAAGGAAAGGGTTGGTGTGTTTTTCCTCACTGATAACCAGTTGTTTCAGCACCATTTGTAGAAAAGCCTTTTTTTCCCCTGTGGAATTGGCTAGGTAACTTTATTGATGATCAATTAATTTTATATATATATGTGTGTGTGTGTGTGTAGGTGTGTATGTGTCTGTGTGTGTGTGTATTTATTTTTGAAGTATGCTATGGTCTAAATATTTCTGTCCCTCTGCCTCCAAATTCATAGGTTGAAACCCTAAGCTCCAGGGTGATGGTAGTAGTACATGGGTTCTTTGGGAGGTGATTAAGTCATGAGGGCAGAGTTATCATAAATGGAGTTAGTGCCCTAATCGAAGAGACCCCAGAGACTTCTCATCCTTTCTATTGTGTGAGGACACAGTGAACAGAAAGCCATCTATGAACTAGGAAATGAGCCCTAACCCCATGCCAAATCTGTCAGTGCTTTGATCTTGGGCTTCCCAGCCTCCAGAACTGTAAGAAATACATTTATGTTGTTGTAAGCCAGCCAGTCTATTATACTTTGTGAATTTTTGACTGAACTGAGCACAATTATGATAGGGAATATTTCTTTTCTTTTTTATTTTTATTTTATTTATTTATTTATTTGAGATGGAGTTTCGCTCTTGTCACCCAGGCTGTAGTGCAGTGGCATGATCTTGGTTCACTGCAACCTCTGCCTTCTGGTTTCAAGTGATTCTCCTGCCTCAGCCTCCTGAGTAGCTGGGATTACAGACACCCACCACCACGCCCGGCTGATTTCTGTATTTTTAGTAGAGACAGGATTTCACCATGTTGGCCAGGCCAGTCTCAAACTCCCGACCTTGTGATCTGCCTGCCTTGGCCTCCCAAAGTGCTGAGATCACAGGTGTGAGCCACCATGCCTTGCTGATAGGGAGAATTTATAAGTTGTCAACCAAATCTCTCTTTCTTGACTCAATTTAATCTACCACGTTTTGCATTATACCAGGTAAAAATAGTAAAAGCTAATTCACTATGGACTCTGTAGGTGCTCTCTTTCTCTCTCTCTCTCTCCCTCTCTCTCTCTCTCTCTGTGTGTGTGTGTGTGTGTGTGTGTGTGTGTGTATTTGTCTTGCAAGAATTTATGTGTTAGGTAATATTACAATCTCCATCTTACAGATGCAGAAACTGAAGACAGTAATTACATATCTAGGTCAATTTCATCAATCAAATAAACTTCAGAGGCAATACTCAACCAATTTTATATATCGTGTCTTGAAAAGCTTGTTAAGACTTCTACTCTGGAGTTAAATCTAGCAAGTATATGTATGTCTTTATGAAATTTTCTGTAGTACAGCCTAAAGCCCCTCTAACCAGGACAGTATTTGAAGAGTTCATTCTTACAGTCTACCCTCCAGAAGAAATTCTAGGAGCCTAGGTTGAAAAGGATCCTGCGCTGAGACTTGATAGGTGTAAAATTGAAGTCAGATTTGTGAGAAAGGTAAGAGAAAGTGCCAGGGGAAAGGACATCTTCTCTGGGAGAAGCAATTATACTATTATTACTTCCATTTTACTGCTAAGAGAATTGAGACACTCAGAGGGTAATTTGTCTAAACTCTTCTAGCAAAACAGTGTTTGAGGAGCAGGTATTAAAACCCAGGACAGTTTGATTCCAAAGCTCAGCCTGTTTCCACAGCACATCTTTCTTCTCATGCACTCTCACCAACTCCTACCCCCATCCTTTCCAAGAATTTTCTTTCAAAGCAAACTGAACACAATAAAAAGAAGTATAAGTAGAGAAAGTACAGACTCACCATAGAAATGCAAGATTGTTTAAACAGTGGATATTGGGGACATGCCTAGCAATAGTGGCCTGAATGCAGGGAGAAAAATATTATTCCCTGGATTGAGAAAAAGAGAGCCAAAATGTTTTCCCTGGATGCTTGAACGTGGTTAGGACTTTCGATAAAAGAAAGGGAAGAAAGTCAGCCTAGGTCTCAGTGACATCAAGTATTCAGAACTTAAAAGAAAAAAGAAAAAGTCTCAAAAAGTACTAAAGAGAACCTCCAAGTCTTTTATAAGTGCCTTCCCCTAGATTTTCTACCTAATTCACCAAGTTAAGTAGGGAAATGGAAATTTATGACTCTTCTCCTCTAGAAATTTGATCCTGACAATTAACTTACAATGAAAGGTTAGCTTTCCTGAAAGTGTAAAATTTTAAATTATTTGTATTTTCTTAAGAGTAAATTATTTGCCTACTATTAAATTTCAAATACTCTGAAAGACTTGAGAGAAAAATTTTGGGGTTCTTTTTATTTCTGGGAACCAACATGGAAGGTCAAATTTCTTTTGGGAAACTGCTCCAAAGAATGAGAAAGATTAAACTTATTCGCTCCTTGGCTATTCAAATAGACAGTTTAAATAGAGTCCTTCCTTTCCACACTACAGCAAGGCATGGTTCTAAGTTAGAATTATAGGGGCCGTGTGCATTTTCACCGCATGGTCTTTGCAAGCTTTATCCAATTAGGAACATTTTCTGTTCATTAACTAAGAATCAGATGAACGATGGCAGCAGAGCAAAGTTTGTTTGCAAAATGTTTGAAAAAAATAAATAATTGACTGAAAATATTATGTAGAAATTGAACTACTGTCTTTGTTGGCCATTTAACAATCTATTAAACTAATTTTGTTGATACCATATAAGTACTAATTTATGAAAGCAAGAAAATTGTGATCATACTCCTAGAATTTTTTACAGTAAAAGTATTTTGGTGGCTAGTTTTGGTCCACTTTACTTCTGTTCCAGACAATGGAATTAAGGAAATTAGAGCACTATTCCACTGATGAAAACTTTCTCCTTCACCAAATTTGAGTTAGACTCCTCTAAGACCACTTTTTGACTAA
This sequence comes from Symphalangus syndactylus, assembly GCF_028878055.3. Taxonomy (NCBI): domain Eukaryota; kingdom Metazoa; phylum Chordata; class Mammalia; order Primates; family Hylobatidae; genus Symphalangus; species Symphalangus syndactylus. The sequence goes on from NC_072431.2 coordinate 37,383,879, forward strand.
GCCCCAACCTTGGGTTCTGTCCTTGGCCTGTTTGATCCAGTTTTTGCAAGATCCCTGCTGAGTTAGTTTAGGGAAAATCCCCTATACTTGGTGTCTGATCACCCTTGATTTGTAATCAAATCCCAACCCCCAATCCCCATGCTCCATTATCTTATCACTCTGGCTTACTTTTAGCGAGGATCTTGTCATATCTGAATCTCCTAGCCCCTATGTTTCATCATAGTAATTTTCTAGTCACTGACACACCAGCCCCTGTGCTTTGGATTTAAATTCCCACTTTTTCTTGTTGTATTTGGAGCTGAGCCCAATCTCTCTCCCTACTGTAAAACTCCCATTGCAGTACTCCCACTTGAATAAAATTTTCCTTACTGTCTTTAAAAACTTTCGTGAATAAGTTTTATTTAACATCACTCTTAAAATGTATGTAGTCCCTGGATTTTCCTCATTCTGGAAGGCATTAAAATAATGCTAAAATACACATATATTCTGTAGAAATTATCCAAAAAACCCAACCATTATATATACACACAAAGCCATGTGCACTGTATCTCATAAAAAATTAAAGGGATTTTTCAAAGCAACTTTAAATGATTTTTGCTTAGGTGCTAGCTTTTTAAAGGTCTCAACCAAAAGCTTTAAAAGATATTTCAGTCAGACTATCTTTCAACTGCCATTTAAAATAGAAACTAGAACAATTCTTACAATTCTTTGTAGCTAACTTTAAGACATATGTATTCAAATATACAAACCTATGGAAATTTTAATAAGCATATAAAAATGATTCAGTAATACACTTAATTTAATCTGTTCTCAGTTTAGTTCCTTCCAGGGCCAGGGAAGTAACACATCCATGCTTGCTTCCTACTACCCTTCCTGGTTAGCTTTAAAAATTTAAGACAACAAAGAATAACAGATTCTTTTCTTCTGTCTGCAATATCAAAAGTCAGAGTCGAAAATAGGCCTAATAATTTGCATTTCTGTATTAGCTGATATAGTTTTCCTTGACTTGATTGCAGGTTCTTTGGCTTTATGACTGCCTATATGCCCCACTGTACCAAGGAACAGTGCTTTGTTCTATATATGACTAGGTGGAAAGTAAGATGCTTTGCTAAAATTTATCCCTCACACAGCAAGTCACTTTATTTTTTCAGTGCCTGCTGAATTTTTCATATTATAAGTATTTTCTCAATTTACTCTTTTTTTTTTTTTTGAGACAGAGTCTTGCTCTGTTGCCCAGGCTGGAGTGCAGTGGCGCGATCTCAGCTCACTGCAAGCTCCGCCTCCCAGGTTCACGCCATTCTCCTGACTCCTGAGTAACTGAGACGACAGGCACCCACCACCATGCACGGCTAATTTTTTTGTATTTTTACTATAGATGGGGTTTCACCGTGTTAGCCAGGATGGTCTCGATCTCCTGACCTTGTGATCCGTCCCCCTCAGCCTCCCAAAGTGTTGGGATTACAGGCGTGAGCCACCACTCCCAACTTATTTACTCTTAAAAGCAGAATATAGCTCATGTGATTGTCAACCTAGCTGCACATTAGAATCACCCAAGAAATTTCTAAACAATATTAATACACAAGGCTGTTTTCCAGAGATCCTGATTTAATTTGGTCTAGGATGGACCCAGGGTATTGGAAAACAAATTTAGCATCCAGGTGATTCTAATGTGCAGACAGGTGGAAAATTATGAAAGAATCTTCAATATTACTTTTGGACCCTTATAGAGGTTCCCATATAAAATCAAGTAACAAGAGGTCAAATACATTTAACATAGATTTAGTAATATTTCCTTTGAGTGTGACTTGATGCTGATAAATGTTGGATGTCATTAAACAGCCTTTTAAACATGGTTTTCAAAATACATACTAAATGGTTAAATTGTAGAGCTGATGACTAAAATGATATAAAACAACAATAAAAATATTAAGCAATATTAATCGAGTACCTAAGATGGATAAAGAATACATAAAAACAGAATTATACTAACGTTGTACAAGTGGGTAGTTGTTATAAAATTTCCAGCAAAATCATTACACAAGGATTTAAAAAGTGATTGATAGCAACCACAGGAAATAACTTATACCTCATTTGTAACCCCTTACAAATTTCAGTACAGTCTTAAGAATATATACATAATATGCATTATATAATAATATATCAGCTTAATCCTAGGTATTACAAAATTATTTGCTATGACATTTCATTGTAATTACTTGACCAAGATGCAAAATTATCCCTTCAAAATTAGTATCAATTAAAATTATCAATATTTTAACTTGCCATTTTCTGAAACATTTATTTCAAACTAATATTTTATGCTACTAGATTTTTTTTGCTATGACTTTTAGTGATTCATTAATAAAGGGTTCTAAAAAGCTGAAAAGACTAAGCATTTAATTTATCAGTTGTATGTTGAACAAACGAATGAATGAATGAATGGGGAGCATAAAAATTGCTTTTTATTTTTCGCACATTAATATTGAGATTTTTTTGCAACATTTTATTATCTCAGTGACAATCAGAAGTGGTTATCAGAGATCTGAAAATAAATTCATTAATGTGGAAGGAGCCCAGAGCAAACACATTCTAGTCTGTTTATACTCTGTTCTATTTTACTTGGTGTATAAGGGATTAAAAGTTGCCTAGTAATACTAGCTGACACGTACCTTTTCTATATGCCAGGCACTATTCCAAGCATGTTACATGTATTAGCTCAGTTAAGAACTTCATTAATAATGAGGCTTCAGCTTATATGGATCATCATTATTTATAAATTCTAAAGAAAATGTTTTTAGCAGAGCTGATTAGATCCAGAGCTGATTAGATCCAGTTGGCTTCCAGGAAATGTATATCAGAAAACCAAATCACTAATTACATTTTAAATATTCAGAAGTGGTTTTTTGAACAAAAGTAGTTCTAAAGACGTTATTCATAATGATGCTAACCTTTTTGATAAATTCAAGAATGACTCTGCATCCTAATCTTTGATCTTTCACTTTTTCTCTTTCTCTTTATATTTTTACCACTCCTTTCAGTGATTAATTTTCAATAATGAGGCCAAAGTTGACTTCTTGCACTTGTTGTCTGACTATACTACACACTTTCTATAATCTCAATGGCGTCTGGGATGAGAACCAGCCACCAACCAGGCAATTCAGTCTTTCAAAAGCCTATCCTGGACACCTCCATATGCTTTTGCTGTCTCCCATCCCCTTTTCCACACTCCAGCTCCCCAAGCTCACTAACTGACTATCTGTGCTTCCAGTCTCCCCACTCTGTTTTCCTAACTGTCCTCCAGACTGCCCCTCAAGGTGAGTTTACTGCCTCCCTCCCTCTTCAGCTTTAATACAATGGCTGAAGAAAATAAGTCTTCCCTAGCAGAAAAGCTATACCAATTTCTTTTAGTCTCTTTATTAGAGGAACTTTTATGAATTGAATTGTGTCTCCCAAAATTTACACGTTAAAATTCTAATCCCTAGTTCCTGAGAATATGACCTTTTTGGAAATTAGGATGTTACAGTTATAATGAATTTAGGTGAGGTCATGCTGGTGTAGGATGGACCCTGATCCTGTATGACTGGTGTCTATAAAGGGGGGAAATTGAGACACACGTGTACACACAGGGAGAATGACATGTGAAGATGAAGGCACAGATGGGGGCGATGCGTCTACAAGCCAAAGAACACCAAGGATTGCCACAACCACCGGCATCTAGGAGACAAATGAAGCAAATTATTCCTCACAACCTTCAAAATGAACCAGTCCTGTCCACACCTAGAAGCTCAAGACTCTAGCCTTCAGCAATGAAGAGAGCTTTCTAGCATTCTAGCAGAGCTGGATCATCCATCCTAGTCCCTAAGGTCTTACTGGAAATATGTGAACTATTCTGTTATGTGCCAGTAACTCTCCTTTTCTCACTTAACACTAGTTGAATTCCTATGCTTTAAAAACATAACTTAATCTCTCTCAGTCTTTTTCCACATCAATAAAATAGTCAGTATAATTGCTACTTCACATTGTGTAGATAAGATATAAAATTCTTAGCATGTCTGTCACTTAATAAGCAATTGATAAATAATAATTATTAATTTCACTTTTAATGTTAAGAAAAAAGTGAATATATGTAAAAATATTTTGATAAAATAGACCCTCAAGTATTATGTCAATGCAAGATTATCTCACAATAAAGGTTATTTTTGATTATCTCATATAAAAAAAAAAAAAGATTGACCAGAGGAATTCCCATTGCTCCTGGCTAAAATTTCTGTGGGCTTCTGCCCTAACAGATTTAGTGAAGCAGTTTGTGCTAGTGAAAAACTTTCTTCGCCTCTATGTTAAGATAGAGAAAACTAGGTTTATGCGTATGTATGTAATCAATTCATGATACTGGCTCAATCCACCAAAGTCACATAAAAGTTGCACCACTATTGGCCAGGTGGGTTTTGGCAGATTAAGACTTACGAACTTAGTGGAGTTTCTTCGTTTTGTTTTGTTTTTGTTTAACCTTGGCCAGCATATTTGTTCTAATTTTCCTATAGCTACGAGTAAGAAATACAAAACTGTAATATAAGTGTCATTCCCATGAACGTTACCCTGTTGATATCCAACCACTCCCAAGAGTTCCTAGAAAGTGTCTAGGAAAGACACATAGGAACATTGAGGTAGGTGTTTCAAGTAGAAAAAAAAAAAATCAATGGGTAGAGAAAGACCCAACTGAATGGGGATAAAAAAATTCCACTCCATGTTTTGGATTGAAATGTAATGAAAGATGACAATAATAAGCCTTTTTTTCCTTATTAAACCTGAATCTTCTCACATTTCCTTGATGGCCTCAGAGTGGTTACTAAGTGTACAGCTCAGTGATTGCCAAAGGAAAAAGTAATTTTAAGAATGAAAAATTGCCAACATTTTCTAAAGGGAAAAACATTAGCAAACAGCTAATGCCATCATGCTCGTCCTGAATAACAAAAGGTTAGTGTGAACATGAATTCCAAAAAATACTGTTTTTCCTTTCAGGTAATGTAATACATTAGCCTGCCCTTTGCTATTATCTTTTTCTTTTGAATTTAAAAATATTTTAGCTGATTTGAATTAAGTATAATGTCAACAAGAGTAGTTGAAGTCAGGGCACCTTTGTTCTTTTTAAAAGTTAGAATTATAAAAGCTATTTGACTTTATGAATAATAAAGTAGTTATGGATAACCAGAAAAGCTGAAAATAAACATTTACATTAATCTTTATTCTCAGAGAAGTACTGTAAAAATGAGAGAGGAGAAAGGAAGAAACCAGTCAGGCAGACAGTTAGGGTGGGTCTTCGATTGAATTATTCCAAACAAAACAACAGCCTACAGGTATAGATAGATAAGGGAACTTGCACAAGGAGGCTTGCCTAAGACATTCCCACAGCCACACAGATAAGAAAGCCTACACAGGTGACTTGCCCAGACATGTCTATGATGGAAAATTCCATCCCCTGCCACATGTGCAGTAAGGGGAACAAAGCAATATGGAGTTACTCAAACTAAGGGTCTGCAAGCACACTAGGAGGATGGGGTGGAGCTAGCAGAAATTTGTGCCTTACGCAAATGAGATGCCCAGCCCTTATCAGTTTCTTATAAAAGTTTATGCATTCAACTGTAAAAATGGCAACCCTTTCCTGGGTCCTCTCTCCACAGCAGAGAGCTTTCTTTTTGCGACTATTAAACTTTTGCTCCAACCTTACTATTGGTGTCTGCACTCCATAACTTTCTTGATCATGAGACAAGGAACTTTGGGTGATACCTTGGGCCATAAGAGACTGCTACATTGTGGTGCATTGGTGAGACCGTAACAAAAGTAGTGTAATAATTTATATTATTTTAAATACCTGGTAATTTGAGGGTTTGTTTTGTTTTAAAACATGATTAAGAACCTGAAAGTTTACAGCCCCTTTCTTGGTTATATGCTTAAGTTTCAAAAATTGTTTTGTTTCAGCCAGGCACGGTGGCTCATACCTGTAATCCCAGCACTTTGGGAGGCTGAGGTGTGCGGATCACAAGGTCAGAAGTTCGTGACCAGTCTGGCCAACATAGTGAAACCCCATCTTTACCAAAAATACAAAAAACTAGCCGAGTATGGTGGTGTGCGCCTGTAACCCCAGCTACTCGGTAGGCTGAGGCAGGAGAATCTCGTGAACCCTGGAGGTGGAGGTTGCAGTGAGCTGAGATTGCTCCATTGCACGCCAGCCCAGGTGACAGTGCTAGACTTTGTCTCAAAAAAAAAAAAAAATTGTTTTATTTCTATCTCACAAATTAGCATTAGCTTTTCTTTCTATTTTCTTTCTTTCTTTCTGTCTTTCTTTCTTTGTTTCCTTTCTTTTCTTTCTTTCTTTCTTTCTTTTTTTTTTTTTTTCTTGCTCTGTTACCCAGGCTGGAGTACAGTGGATATGATCTCGGCCCGCCTCCCAGGTTCAAGCCTCCCAGGTTCAAGTGATCCTCCCACCTCAGCTTCCCAAGTAGCTGGGATTACAGGCACCTGCCACCACACCCAGCTAATTTTTGTATTTTTAGTAGAGATAGGGTTTCACCATGTTGCTCAGGCTACTCTCGAACCCCTGATGTCAAGTGATCCACCCACCTCAGCCTCCTAAAGTGCTGGGATTACAGGTATGAGCCACTGTGTCTGGCCAGAATTAACTTTTCTATTAGTAAGTCATACATTTTTAAAAAATCCCTTCTCTTCTTAAAGTGTATCATTGTTTAAATTTTTCTCAACTTTTTGTTTTTTTAAATATCTTAGTTTAAAATTCTTAATATAAATATGTACTTCCTTCAAAACATTGATTTAATTTTGGGTGAGGTTGCTGTAAATCCTGAGCAGAAAGAATTAAGCTTTGTTATTGTAATTTTCAATTTGTGATTATAGTATTGAAAGAGATCACGCGAATTTTAGACTTGACAAACTGACGGCATGTTAGAAGACAGGGCTTGATAAACCACAACTTTAGCTAAAAAGAACAAAAGTTAGACTAAATAGAATAATAAAAACTGGTAATATCTATAAAAATATAATTAAATGAGGCTTGAGAATATCTGACAAAATATCAGGGCAGCCTCTTCAAATCTTGTGCACACTACTTGTATTATAAATCATGTATCTGAAATAAACCCAATTGTTTGCATTGCAGTGTGTTTTCAGAGACATGAAACTGATGAAAACATTTGTAAAATTTAAAATCAAAACTTAAGGCCAGGCGTGCTGGCTCATGCTGGTAATCCCAGTACTTTGGGAGGCTGAGGTGGGTGGTTCACTAGAGATCAGGAGTTCCAGACTAACCTGTCCAACTCTGTGAAATCCCATCTCTACCAAAATTACAAAAAAAAATTAGCCAGGTGTGGTGGCAGGGACCTGTACTCCCAGCTACTTGGGAGACTGAAGCAGGAGAACCACTTGAACCCAGGAAGCAGAGCCAAGATTGGACCGCTGCACTCCAACCTGGGCAAGAGTGAGACTCTGTATCAAATAAATAAATAAACTTAAAAAACCTTACCTTTTCAGCTCTCCAAAATTATAAAGAGGAAGGGAATAGGAAGCTTAATTAAAATTATTTATAACAGTTAAAAACTGAATCAGCCCATACCTAACTTTCCATACTCTTGAACCACAGAAATCTCAAAGGTAAAAATTAACAAGAACTGAAAAATCTTATGTAAATAGGAGAATAATGAAAAGAAATATAATTGAGATTTAAAACACTGACAGTTTTTTAAGGGGACAAGTTCTATTAAATGGAAAATCTTCTGATTATACAGAGCTTACTAATGGATTTGGTTATGACGAATCCACCAATTTAAATTAGAAACAGGCACTGAAGATTGTTTAGTTGCTGTGTATAGTGGCATGAATTTGGTCCTCAGAGGGAAGCAGATGAAGAGGAAAGATGAGAGTGAGAATGGAGAGAGACCAACCAGCCAATTCTGATCAGTTCAGGTCAGTGTAAATTAGCATGGGAAAAACTTCAGTCGTGGAGTGGCCTGAAGAACATAAAAGTCTAACATTCCAAAATTAGGGTGGGGTGGCCCGAAGAACCACTCATATATTATAAATGAGAAGTGTTTATATCACAGAAAGCAAGGAAATCCAAGTTAATTTGGATCCATCTCTCCCAAGACATTAGCAAAGTCTAATAGCACATGAATTCCCTGAGCGTTTAATTTAATAGACATATAATAAAGGTCTGATTTAACAAAGTGAAGAACAACATTCTGCAAGACAACCTACAAACTAAATGTGGTCATTAGAAAGCCTTGGGCCTCAACCATTGACCTCTCCCTAAGGTTGCCTTATGACAATTGTAGCTGGCCATGTTCATGAACTAGGAAGCAGATCCCTCCCCAATCACACCTTCAGGTGAGACCACAGTCCCAGGTGACACACTATAACTTTGTCAGACGACTTGAGCCAGATACACCCATCTAAGCTATGCCCACAGAATTTGCAAGATTAAAAAAAAAAAATTTGTTGTTTTAAGTCACTGAGTTTTGGAGAAATTTATTTCATAGAGTATACTAATACTTTGATGGATAGCAAAAAAAGAGATTTGGAATGTAGGGGTGCTACTCAAAAACCCTCCAATCATACCATAATAGTTTCCTCTACATACTCAAAATGCTAAATCCTACACAAAACAATACATCATGTCACTGGTCTTAAATCTACCTCTTTCAAGCTTCCAGGGTGATTCTACTCACATGACTTTTCAAAATTTTAGTTGCCGTGGTCAAAATAATCTGAAGAAATTAGAAGCATGAGACTAGGACAAAGAAAAAAGAGCAGGAGTGGGAAGCAAGGTAGTGACTACTATGTGCCACACATTGTTCTAAATGCTAAATTCTTTAATTCCCACAGTAACCAGTAGAGTAGGTGCTATCATAATCCTCATTCTACAGAGGAGAAAATAGAGACACAAGGAAATCCAGTAATTTGCTAAGTTTATGCATTGGTAAGTGATGGAGCTAAGACCAGAGGTCAGGCTAGCTCGCTCGCTGTGCTTTATTACTATATCCCACAATTTTATTTTTAGCAAGTATTAACATCTCTTCCCAGCATGACAGATGGGCAGGGACTCCTTTCTCAGTGAAGTTAGTTCTTAGAAGGAGAAAGGGTGTGGTATTAACTCCCCTGCATTTCCTGCCTTTTCTGCCTTTATATCTTCTTAGACAAGGAGAAGCCAGGAGATGGAAAGAGACAGCCCTATTCATCTCAGCAACAGAGTGGACACTCACAGGGTTAGATGTCCTACTGAGATGTCAGTGAGGGTCTCTTTATTCAATGCACAAATGAGAGGTTATATTTTCCTTAGGAAGATAAAAGGAAAGAGATACTCCTGTTTTATCTTTTTTCCATGACTGTTAGAGTAGGAATATTTTACAGTTTTTGCTACTACTTACCTACTTACTAAAAATAGATCTTTAATTAAATTCTTTCTTATGGGAGGTGGTATCCTTGGTTTTCATGTGAATGATCACCTATTCCATCTATCTGTTGAACGCATGGAAAATTATTTTCTGCTATTGTTTAAAGGGAGAATCATGCACATTAAGATGGGAGAAATGGAAAGACTCACATATTTTGCTAATTAATAGAGACAAGTATATGGTTACAAAAAAAAAAAGAACCTGAGGTAACAGTATTTCTCACTCTATTGAAAGAACACAATACTTCAAGAGCTCACAGTTAGTAAGAAACCTGACTTGTTGACAGCTGGAAATATTTGTGAATGTCATTCCTATATTCTTTCTGCTGCTTAGATAGTGCTTTTTTAACACTTAAATGTCAACAAGTTTGAATCAGTGTAAATAGGTTGCCTCCACATCAGTCAGTGACAGCAAAATCTCAGAATGTTAGAAGAAAGAGACAGAAGTCAGAAAGTTTTTTATGTTTTTGTCAAAAGATCATTAATTCAATATTCATTGCTAATAATTTATAAGCAATATCTCACAAATATTAGAATGATTAGTAAGATGTCTCGTAATTACTTTCACTTTAGTGATAAGTGATTTACTAATAACTTGGTTTCTCCTATATAACCATATGTAGCCTTTAGATTCTATGTCAACCTGTCTTATAAATGAAACCAATGTATAATGAGATGCCTCTAATAATGTCAGTAATGAAATCCTACTGGAAAAAAGTAAAGCAGTGGATGTGTCTCCGACTGAACTCTGATGTTTAACAAACCATGTTATAAGGAAATGCCACTAAATATAGTACCATTACCTGAACAGTTATTAGCACTGTCACTGAAAACAGGAATGGCATTGTGGTGTTTGAATTTATATGGAAGGTGGCTGTAAAAACATTATAGCTCCATTGCATCTGTAAAGGAATTCTGAATCAAAATTGGAATAGAATCTCCAGTATCAATAGAGACGCTAGAAGCAGAATCAAGGTCTACTGTGAACTACACAGTTCTCTGGCTGTCAGATTATATTCCTTTCCATCCCACAAAACTAAAAAATGTAAATAGAATAAACATGGATTGTACATAGATCTCAAAAAGGGACACGAAAAAAAGAGCCATAGTGTTGATCTAGGTCAGGGCCGTTAAGCTTTTACAGAAGTCTTAGCAGGATATTATGTTCATAGAATTATCTATACCAAGGTGTGCTTTCTTTACTCATCTTGTAATAATTCCTTTTCTCCACCTGTTGATTTCTGACATGTTCCAAGTTTTTATGAATGGATTCAGCCCATTAATTTGTTGTCTTGAAAGTTTATTAAAGTTTTGCAGCTAATTTTTTATCTTCCAAGTGTGTCTGACAGAAGTATTTTGAGCAAATGATATAATTTTTCAACATAAAATATCAATTTATGCGTAACTTTTCTTTTGTGGCTAACTGGAAAAATTAATATCCACGAGCAGATACAATGATATAAGCAAATTGACACAGCAAAGAGTTGATTATCAGAAACACAAACAAAAACAAACACTTCTATTATGTTATCAATCAGAGAAATAAAACTTGTTGGATATCTAGACATATTGACAGAGCTTGTCTACATTTCTTTACAGAGTTCAGTGGGCAATCTAGGTTTGGCTCACTCTGGAGTATTTAATTATGCCCCATGATCCAGGAAAAAGGGTTGCTCATGTAAGGAGTCCAACATATACTACATGGCACTTTCACTACATTTTTCTAATGAAAATTGCCGAATTCTTCTGTGTGCCTGATCTTACTAAGAAATAGAAACCTCAAATCATGACTACATTTTCACTATTTTCTTGGCTTTCTCTTTTTTGTTAGAGTTGACTACAGAGTTATCCTCTCATAAAAGCCTTGACTGGACATATTTTGTAGGGAGAAATGTCAAAGAGTTCCTCTAGTTTTTGGTGCTGCCTCCCACCTTACAATGTATCAACTTCATCAGCACCCCTGCCCAGTCTTAACACAGTAAGAATTGACAGAATTTCTATTTTGTCTCACGGAATCACACATATATATTAAATCTGATGCTTCCCAGCTTCTATCTCAGAATATTTCCAGTTAGTGAGAAGCACTTAGCAAAGAAAAAGTAGGAAAGAATTACATCTTGACACACTATTAAAATATGATTTAATTCTATAGCAAGCTATAAAACATATATGTAACTATATTGTATAATTGATGTTAATATTGAAAATTGTTTTGGTGAACAGCATATGTTTTGTAATACCCTATGGCCTATTGTATTGGGAATTAACTAATTTCCATTCTTCCCTTCTGTTCTTGTAAAAGAATTCTATATTTTATTTGGGAAAGTCAATGAACTCAGCTAAAATGCTACATCTCCTACCCTTCATTGCAATAAGGTAAGTTCATGAGATTAAGTTCTGGTCAAAAATGTTATAAATAGAAATTTTAAGCCTTTTTTTTTTTTCCATTTCCATCCTCAATCCTATTTCCCGCTGAAAATGCACATAAGATGAGTGTAGTTCTGGCAGCCATTTTGGATCTCATGAGGTATTTCTGAGGGTGGAAGTCACATGATAAAGATAGTATTTCAGGAAAATTGAAGGAGCCTCTGTTCCTGAAGACACCCCCGAGTAACTATTCTAGCCCCGGAATGCTTTCTTTTGCACTCTTTTTTGTTCACTTTTTACACTTCTTTTATGTGGTACAGAAGTAAATTATCTTTTTTAAAGTAACTGTTGCTAGCAGCCACGTGAAATTCCCAACTTAATTTGTGTCTAACCAGCTTTCCTTCTCTCTTATATTCTGTGAATTTTCCTTGCCATCCCTTGTCACCATCCCCCAGCCAATATCACAAAAATGGATGTGAAACTCTAGCTCCTCTGTTTCCAGCATGGGTCACGATTGGTTGGAGCCAGTAGTGGTGATTTGATTCCCATTACGAAGTGATGATTTTTGGCGTGGGTATGTGGTGCATGTTTTGCTATGACAACTAAGACAAAATCAGCTGAGTAACTTCTCAAAAGTTTTTCCTTACTCTTTTTTTTTTGAGACGGAGTCTTGCTCTGTCGCCCAGGCTGGAGTGCAGTGGCGCCATCTCGGCTCACTGCAAGTTCCGCCTCCCGGATTCACGCCATTCTCCTGCCTCAGCCTCTCCAAGTAGCTGGGACTACAGGCGCCCGCCACCACGCCCGGCTAATTTTTTTTCGTATTTTTAGTAGAGACGGGGTTTCACCGTGGTCTCGATCTCCTGACTTCGTGATCCGCCCGCCTCGGCCTCCCAAAGTGCTGAGATTACAAGCGTGAGCCACCGCGCCCAGCCCCTTACTCTTAAAAAAGTACATGAGATAGTTTCTTGTTTTTTTTTTGTTTGTTTGTTTGTTTGTTTGTTTGTTTTTGGCTTTCGTATATTGTCATCTTCAAGTCATAAAAAGAACTGTGGTTGCCATCTTGGAAACAGAGCCTAAAAGGGTAAGTCAATATATTGAGGATGACAGAGTTCGGGGGAACAGTTGCTAGTGTTGAGCTGACCAATGAACTAAACCTGGAGCTGTCCTCCTTTGGACATTTTGCTATGTAAAATAATAAATGTCTTTATGAATTAGCCCACTTTCAGTTGTATTTGTTGGTATTTTAAGCTGAAAACATTCTAGAAACTGCCAAGCTAATACCTTATTCATGCCTTTATCATAGTGCTTGGGTTGAGTTAACGGGAAAGGTTGGTAGAGATGAGGAATGGCAATGGGAGACCCTAGGTAAAGACAAGGGGCCTTAAAAAGAGCTAGAGAAGGCATTATGAATCTTTGTGAAAAGGATTTCTTAGGGAAATTGGAAGGACTGCTGATTGTAATGATTCCCAGCTTCATAATTTGGCCTAGAATTAGTCCTATTATAAATTTCTGGTTCTGCAGTGAATTAGTAGATGTTAATGGATTATAAACATCTGTTGTTCTAACAAGGTGACATTTTACCCTTTTATTACTGCTAAAAAATAGAATCACTGTCACTGTTTTTAAAGTCATAACATAGAGTTAATAAATAGCTAAATTTTTATCAGTAAAATACTGGAAATTTAAGACCTTAAACTGATTTTCTTCAAGATGTCCCAGGTAAGGCCGGGCACGGTGGCTCACGCTTGTAATCCCAGCACTTTGGGAGGCCGAGGCGGGCGGATCACGAGGTCAGGAGATCGAGACCACAGTGAAACCCCGTCTCTACTAAAAAAATACAAAAAAATTAGCCGGGCGTGGTGGCAGGCACCTGTAGTCCCAGCTACTTGGAGAGGCTGAGGCAGGAGAATGGCGTGAATCCGGGAGGCGGAACTTGCAGTGAGCCGAGATCGCGCCACTGCACTCCAGCCTGGGCGACAGAGCGAGACTCGGTCTCAAAAAAAAAAAAAAAAAAAAAAAAAGATGTCCCAGGTAATAGGTAAATTCGGAATTAAAATACATTCAATTTTTAATGACTCTAGATCCTGAACACTTTCTAAGCTAGAAATATGATTCCACTGGACGTATATAATCTTTTTTAAAGGAAAGAAAAAATATTTCTTTTACTCCAAACAAGCTATTGCACCTTCCTAGAATTGCAATAATATTAGCAGTCCATAAAATTATAATATGTATACATACGTCTGCATATTTTATACATAAATGCATTTGTGTAAATATATATGAAAACACATATGTCTGAAAACATGCATACAACTTAAATTACATGTATTTGAAAATAAACCCATCATTGAAGATTTCCTATTCATATACCTGGAATTGCACTTCAAAAAAAAATAAATATGCATTTATAACTGATTCTATTCCCAGTTAATACAAATTAATGGGCTTCCCTATATGACATGTACAATGTCAGGTTAACAATAGCCACCTCGAAGATGGGAGGGGCTTATTTTGGGATGCAGTGATCTGACCTATCCACTGGCAGAGTTACTGTTTCCTTTCATTCTTGAGTTTCCCCTTGTATATCATGGATAGTCACAGCCTTTCATTTCCTATTGGAGTTTTCTCTTGGGCTCTTGTCCTGACTCCTCTTTTTCAACTTCCCCTTCCTTCCTAGAATTGTGTTGCTATCTACTTTTGATTTTATAACAATAAAATTGAAGCTCAGATGTTCTTTGGGTACATCAGACTGTCCAAGAGAGTCAATAATATGATTGGCATATCCATCCCTTCGCCATTTGTTAATGTGCATTGTGCTCAAATGTTCAAATTCACCAGGTCAGTGTTCTAAATGATGATTAGAAATATTCTCTAATGTGCATTGTATGCAGTAGAGTCACACTTCAATTTCAGCACAGGTTTTACATTTTAGTTCCTGCTCATAATCTAAATAAACATAGCGTTTCTCAGCTTAGATTTATTTCAAGCATGCTCTCTCCAAAGGATTTAAAAATTAAAATGACTTCATAGCAGAATGGGAATGTTTATCCATTTAAGATGCTTAGAAATATAAGGCATAATCATCTTTCTTTTAAGCGTAATACAGTTTTTGAATAACAGAGAAAATCATTTTGAACTACATTTAACAAGTAGCTTGTTTCAGCTTCGATATTAGCTTGATTTACCATCTGCAGAATTACCAATAACATGATGCATTTATTACCCGTAAAAGCTATTAGCAGGTCATTTTGTTCAGTTCATCATATGTGTCTTGAGACACAATCTGGCGTCTAACAGATTTTCATACATTGATGTCGCAGAGAATCAGACTGTTCTTTAATTGATTGTTTCTTGCTAGACTCCTTTTGATTAAAACAGGTTATGCTATTTGCTTTTACTTCCACATTTCTCCACTTCAAAATCTGGCCACAGAAAGCAGAAATTATTCTCATTTCTCTGGATTCTTTTAATCCAAAGTGAATGTATATATTTAAAAGTCTGCCATAATCAAGGGCTTTAAAAATGACTTCAGTTTTTCCAATATATGACTCCCTGAACAAGAATGCAATCCTTACCATGCCTTTGAAAAACGGATTTATCTTTTCCTGCCAAGTCATCATATATTGAACCTCAGAACCTCAAGTGAGTACAGATCATAGGGACCAAAGGGAACAGAAAGTCTCCCTCAAAGCACGCTTTTCCTCACAATTTGCACAGACCCCGACAAGCAAAGCTGAATTGTGGTGATAGTGTTGTATCCTTTTCCAGAGGGAAAAGAAAAAAGGGTCTTTTGCTAAACTGATTTCAGAAGGCCTAACTCATATTGTTCATTTAAGCAAAGAGATTGCGAAGCTCCTGAGACAGCCCCCTCTCCTGAAATGAAACAAAAAAAGAAAAGAAAAGAAAAGAAAAGAAAATTCCAAAAGATATGTGAACGGAAGGGGGATGGGGTCGGTGGTCCTCTGTCCAGCCTTCTACACACATTCCCCACACAGTTAACACCATAAAAATGAAAAGGCTGAAATCAGATCAGTACTCATCAATGGGAATGAGTAGCAGCTTGCAGGCTCAAAACAAAAGCCTAATTCAGCCCTCAAAAGGTTTTTGTTTGCCTAATGTCAGAAACAAACATAAAACTTTCTATCATGTGACATCCATGACACTAGGCGAGAGCAGTCACCCTTCCCTTAGGCTTCTGTCTGACATAGACAAAAGCCATCAATAGCTCTTTTGTATCCTACCTCAGCTGTCTGTCTTCATTGATGAGTCAGCCAATCATTCCCAATTGTCATCCGCTCCTTCCAGGTGAAATTCCAAAGTTCCCTGTCACAGGCCTCCAGGTCCCAGGACACACTAATTCACAAAATAATATTCTAGCCAATAGTACTCTTCACAGATCAAACATTTTATCAGGAAACAAAAATCATTTTAATTCTTATTTGAAACTTTTCTGTTTCTTTACCTATTGTTCCCACACATTTTGTGAAATATTGGCTCTTCTAAATTATTTTGGGTAACCAGAAATATGGAAGTATACTACATGTTATTTTGTCATTTTTGTACCAATTAACTCCTTAAAATTTACAGTAGATCTATACAAAGTATAGCTGCATGGGGATTCTAAAAGATTTTTAATGATTTAAACTTGAAAGCCACTATTCAGAGCCAGTGATGCGTTGAGGAAAATTATGTAAGTTGTATTTTAGAAATTACTCTAAAATTTATTTAAAATCAAGTTGCGCCAATCACTTAAAATATTGCACTAAATTTCACAGGAAATCTCTGGGTGGATGTTTAGTATAAATTGAAAAGCTTAAATGGCTTAAAAATAGCTTTGAAACATCATATAGACACATGAGGCAGTTATTATGTTTAAATGATGGGAGTTTAATGGTCTTCTCATACATTAACCCTACACTCTGGTGATGGGAAATGCTTTCATCTCACTCTAGAAATGGATAAAAATAAATATTTAGATTGAGTAAATCTGATGACTTATTTAGTTTCCTTACCTATTTGTAATATTTTTGAAATTCAATGAGGTGAATTTTTACAGCTCAGAGTTCATTAGCCTTCAAATATATAATAAATAGTATGCACTTGGGACAATTAACTGAAGTATAGTCCTGTCTCCTCTCATGATCATATGTTCCAATTTGCACGACTGTAAAATGAAAAAACAGCAGCAACCACACTATTTTATTTGATAGAATACTTTTTTAAATTGACACTAACAAATACTATTCTTAGTTGTGAAGAAATTATAAGTCCTATTCATAAAAATATACCTGTATCAAAGACAGTAGAAATGGCTAAAAATGTACCATTATTTGATTTCGAATTTAAAGTCACATTTTTCAATGAATCTGTTATGGGGAGTTATATCACAGGACACAGCAAGAACTGTATGAAAATTCGTACTTAATACAAATGTATGCAGGTAATTGAATGGGTTTAAAGATTAATATGTTTTTAAAATGGTATGCTTCTCTAGATGAAAATATGAACTTTTGCCAGAATTCCTTTGAGAGAAGTGGGACAAAAAGCAAAATTATTTGAAGTGTTCATCAACGTTATCTGTTCGAATCTGGAACTACAAAGTTATACAATCTGTATATTTCATTTACCAGCTCTGTACCAGTCACTCATGTTAATAAAAAAAAGGATCAGCTAAATGTATTAAAATAGCAGTTGTATCCTGAATTGTTTCCTACGACATGTGAAATAATAGTTTATTATTATTATTCATAACACATTGCACAGAATTTCTATGTAGGTCTGTGAAGATGTGATATAAAAGGTAATGTATTACCCAGTCAGGATTCTCCAGAGAAACAGATCCAATAGGAGATCTACCTATATATAGAGAAAGAGACAGAGAGAGGGAGAGATTTGTTGTAATCAAGTAGCTTGTGTGGCTATGGAGGCTGTGGAGTCCCAAGATCTATGGTTGGAAAGAAAGAGACTCAGCCAATCAAATGATGTAGTTCCAGTCTGAGCGTTAAAGCCTGAGACACAGGAGTGCTGACTGTGTAGTTCCAAATCAAATACAAAGGCCTGAGAAGCAGGAGAGCTGATGGTAAAACTTTTATCCAAGTCCAAATCTGAAAACAAGAGAAGAGCAATGTCTCAGCCCAAAGACAGGCAGAGAGGAAGCACAGTCTCATTAATCTGTCCTTTTTTTCTATTCAGGGCTTCAGTGGATTGGATGAAGCCCACTCACATTGGAGAGAGCAATGTGCTTTACTCAGTCTACTGGTTCAAATGTTGCTCTCACCCAGAAACACTCTCACAGTTACACTCAGAATAATGTTTAACCAAACATCTGGGTACGCCATGGCCCATTCAAGTTGATCCAAAATTAACTATCACAGTAATGCACAGTAATTTTATTTCATTCTATGGCTTTCTTAATAGTGAAAAGTAAGATCAAATAAATTACCTTAAATCCTAACAAAATTTACCTTTTAGGCTTCTATTTCCAAATTTGGTAGAATGTTCTATGATAAATGAATTCTAGGATTTTAACATTATTTTTAAAAGTAGATATTATTATTCTCATTTAGACGTGAAGAAACTGAGACTTCAAGATGCAGTTATTTCTCTTTCTTTGCATTAAAAAGGGGGATATGAATAAAACCTCCCCCTTCTTACACGAGTTTGCTTCATTTTCATAGTGGGAATCAAAGTCAATTCCATTTTATGAACCCAGATGGTTGGGTAGTGGATGGATACAAGGCAGCATGATTTCTTACTTTTGTTCTTTGGAAATTATTTTCTTTTATAATAAAACTGATGCAATTATCTATCTTTCTCTTAACCACCTGCTTGCATTTTTCTTCAACTACATAGTCCATTCTACAAAGGCATATGTTGGGAATATAAGCTTTCCCATGCCAACTATCATGATGGCATCTAGAAGTGAGTCAACCCAACTGGTACCTCCAGGGCCCCAGAATGGTGCAACAACAACAACAACAACAAAAACCCACTAATCAGAGGATAAGAGGACATGGGGACTGGCAAGTTTCTGAGTAAATGTAAGTCTGGTTATCCATTTAATCATAATCAAATTATTTATTTAGTGCTTGAATACATGCTACACACCTCTCTATAATCTTTGATTTATTATTTTATTTAATTCTCCCTACAGTCTTGTGTGACATATTATTTTTCCCATTTTAGAGATGATGAAATGAGACCTAGGGAAGTTAAGAAGGTGAGAACCATTTGAATTGGGCTCCAGAGCCTTGCTTTGACCATTATGCCAATTCCCACATCCCTCATCTGCATAACGAAGGGAAGTTAAGCTCTTGAAGTTTCTTCTTAGTCCTTGTCTTCTGTGACCCTTTTTCCACTCTAAATTAACTTCCACTTGCTCTTCGAATCATTTTATTTCTTATTTGATCACTTTAATCTTTCCTCTAGGTAATGATCCACACTTAAGACATGAGATAACTCTCCCATTTTATCTCTTTTTTCTTTCTGCCTTGCATCACACACACACGCACACACACACACACACACACACACACACCACATTCCATTGTATAAGGTCGTTATGTTCTATAAAGTACCTGCAAAATGGAATTAGCAAATACTGAATCATTGCTCTTAGGAGACATATAGAGTTAGGTTCCTGTAAGTCTCTGGTTACGTTTTCATCACCCTATCAGTGTGTAACCTTGTTTCATGTGTGTTTCTCTTTAAAGCCATGTTATTTAACATATGTTGTCAATTTATTAATGTTTAACTCATAGCCAACATTATTGTAAGTCATGCCTGAATGAAGCTTAGCTAGCACATGTACTTCCTCCGTAAGACACATCACAGCTTTCTTGCACTTAAGAACACAATACACCACTTCAGCAGTATGGTTGGGAGTCATTTTAAACACAGAAATCACCAAGAAAAAGTACAAAAGTGCAAAAACTGAAGCACTAAATATACAATGAATAGGACACTTGGTGACAGTATGAGAGCTGGAACAAGAAGGCAGGGTATCACTTTGTTTGGCCACAGCTGGGAATACGTGTGTCGGACAACTTAACTTTTTCATTGTTCTGCGCATGTGCATATCTGCAAAGACTTTGAATGCATCATAAGTATTGATTTGGGGGATGTAAATAAATATTAGTGAATAGGCAAATTTTCAAATACAGAATCCATAAATAATGAGGATCCTCTGTGTACATCTCATCTTTGATCTCTGTCTTTCCACCTCTCTTCTTTCTCCCTTCCCCATTTTCTTCTATTTTATCTTCTCTAGAGGAAATTAAATAAGTAAAAAATATGAATTTTCTTTTCTACCTTGTTTCTGCTATCCTTATTATCTTCTGCTTTTCAGAATTGCTAAGATTATTCTACACATATATACACACACAATTTTTGATTCCAAATCAATTCAGCACACATCCATGTTGTCATCAACGTTATGGCTGATTATAATTATTTTATATAACATGATTTCTGCTTGAAAAGTGGTCTTTAAAATGTTCCTAATAACAGAGAATCAAAGGCAAATCCAGGAATTCTTGTTTTCTCCTTTCTTTCGCTGACCTCTATATCACCTCACACTATACAGAGGCAAGAATGTCTATATTTCTGATTTTTTAAGCCTCAAATTACTTGCATTTAATTTAGCAATCTGCTCTTCATTGGAGACTAGTTGAATTTACAAAAGCAATTACACCAGTTTCCTGTGACTTTGAAGGATATATATAGTTGTGTTAATTAAGTAGAAGAGGAGAATGTGGATTGCTGGTGATTTTCCAGTGGAAAAAAACAATTGTCGTCGTCTGTGCAGCATTAATTGCTACATAGGGTAGGAGATTAATATTTTTAACATTTTAAGTGGTTTTGCATAAATGTTAGCAATAAGCAAGCCATTTTATGTCTTATTGGTTTGCATTTTTAATAATATTGGAATGTTAGCCTTCTCATAAAGGAAAGATTGCAACAAAACAGAAATAGTGTTTCAACCTTGCTAGTTATGTGCAAACTGACCCCATGTACCCTCTTTGGGGAACACTCAAAGACAGTGGTACTTTTGAAACCATAAAAAGGGGAAGAGGTAATTTATTTTTAATTTTTCTTACATTTGTGAATTTAGTGCCAGGAAAGGCTAACAGCATTGGCTAAGGACTCCAAGGAATAGATGCCATGAACACTTCCTGCATCTTTTCTTTTCTTATATTAGGTTTGGCCTTCTTTTAAAAACAGATCATTAAGTTGGTAAAACTGCCGAAATATAAATTGGCATATTCACTTGTACAAAGATAAAACTCAACCAGATTCTTCATTTATTATTTAACCTGGACAAAGAATCTGAAAATGTGGTGGTCATTACTCATTCATTCGACAAGGATTACTGAGCTCCTAGGATGTACCAGTCCCTGTTCTTGAGCTGGCAGTACCATAGTGAACCGGTCAAACAGGGTGCCTTCACTCACCCAGGTGCAATCCATGGACATTCAAGGTGGCTGTCCTAACCCAGACCATTAAAGAAGAAGTACAGTATATTCAGACTGTTACATTAAATTTAGCCTAAAGCTGCCTCCTTACATGTTTTAAATTTGGCCTAGTTTCTCTTTACGTAGTGAACTGTAACCTTACCAGATGTGTAAACAGACTATAAACTACCTTGTTTCCATCACTGAGTTTCAGCCAATCACAAGCAGCCAACTATTCAAACCATGACCAAATAAGGCAAAAGTCAAGCTGTAACCAATCTGGCTGTTTCTGTACTTCACTTCTGTACCTCACTTCTGTTTTCTGTACTTCACTTTCCTTTTTCTGCCCATAAATTTTCAACCATGCAGCAGCGTGGAGTCTGTTTGAATCTATTCTGGTTTGGGGGTTGCCCAATTCACGAATTGTTGTTCCTTGCCCAATTCATCTGTTAAATTTAATGTGTCTAAGGTTTTTCTTTTAACAAGATAATAGTAGAAAACAAAATAAAGAAAATAAAACAGTGTGCTATTATAGAGAGTGCTTTATGTAATGAGGTTCAGGAAGGCCTCTCCGGAAAGGTGATGTTTATATTGATAGTTGAATGAAGAAAAAGTATGAGCTATTAAAAGATGGGAGAAAAGGCTTTTTATACATTGGGAACAGTAGATATCAGAGTCTGTGGATTTGGGCTTCAACCATGAGGAACAAAAAAACCAGTCTGGCTAGAACAGAGTCAGAAGCAAGGGGAGATGAGGATGGTAAGGCCAAAGCCAGATCCTGGAGGGCTTTGCCTGCCACGGAGAAGACACTGGATCTTACTCTAAGTGCAAAGGAAAATCATCAGGGATGTAAGCAGAAAAAGAGCATAATCTGACATTTACTCATAAAATGGAATTTGGCTGCAAAGAGAATGAACAGGGGAAGGCATGGTGGGAGAAGAATGGGCAAAGGATTGGATACAAATCTTATTCATCATTTTAAGCCCAGGTCACACAGAAGCAGAGACATTTGTCTCTTCTCCTATGCTCCAAAAGCACTTTATTTCAAATAGAACTTGTGTTATGGGGTAAGCACATTTTTCTCTCTCCTGTGCTAAACTGGGGGAAGACTGGCCAATGGCTCAATGCTCTTGTTCCTAGCATAGATCCCAGATCATAGCCAATGGTCAGTTGGCAGGTGCTGAATTGAAGGGAACCAAATTAAGAGGACACACTTAGGTCTGAATTTATTGAAAATAGCAGGCTCTAAATACTAAGACAATATATAACTCATCATTGAAAAAAGGAGAAACCTTCACAAATGTAGATTTAAAATTTTTCAAAACTATTAAGAGCCATTTTATTGTTACTTTAAATGCCGAAAGAAATCTTGCACATATTGGAGAAAATTCCAGATTTTCCCAAGCTATGTCTTGATCTACATTTAGATAACATGAGTATCTATTTCTTGAACCACTTATCAATAAACTTTAGGGGTCATCTATCATTAGAGAAAGTTCTTTTTTTTTTTTTTTCATTATAAGAGGAAATTTTGTTTACAAATCTAGAGAAGCCACTTTGTGCAAAGCTTGGTTTCAGCATCGATTATGGTGTTTTAGGAATCTTCATCAGTGAAAAGATGATAGTCCCTCTTGCATTCTAGACCTGAATGTAAAGACCTCACTTTACAAAAATGTAAAGTGAACAATTCAGAGATGCTAGAAATCATTCAGTAGGCATTTCAACAAGACCATTTTATTTTTTTTCCCGGAAAATAATATCAAATCAGATATTACTGCTCTGATTTCTGATGGAGTTTCTTTTGTTTCTAAAGATCAGACAGTTGAAATCCCTCTTCTTGGGAGGAACATACACAATCAAAGGTTCAGCATGGCCAAGTTCCATGGCAGGACCCGATGTCTGCTTCCAACAGGCGAGGTGGACCAACCCCCTTTTAAAAAAACTAATTAGCCGGGCGCGGTGGCTCACGCTTGTAATCCCAGCACTTTGGGAGGCAGAGGCGGGCGGATCGCGAGGTCAAGAGATCGAGACCACGGTGAAACCCCGTCTCTACTAAAAATACAAAAAAAATTAGCCGGGCGTGGTGGCGGGCGCCTGTAGTCCCAGCTACTCGGAGAGGCTGAGGCAGGAGAATGGCGTGAACCCGGGAGGCAGAGCTTGCAGTGAGCCGAGATCGCGCCACTGCACTCCAGCCTGGGCGACAGAGCGAGACTCGGTCTCAAAATAAAAAATAAATAATAAATAATAAATAAATAAACTAATTAAATTGATAGTGATGACATCTAATTATAACTTTTTTCCTTACTTGAGGAACTAAGCAGCACACTTATTCCATTCTCTAATAGAAATACTGTTAAGTATATTGCATGCACAATTTCTACAGACCAAAAATTTAAAAATAGGAATTTTGTAAAATATTTCTTACATTCCTTCCTTTGGTATTATTTCCAGGGAATCAGTCCTATTCTCAAAGAAGCGTGCTCTAGAAAACCCCATAGTCAGTTTATCTACCCTGTCAGTTCAGAGTGAAGATAAAATTGTCACTTGAAAAATAGCGAAGTGTTCCCTCCTCCACAAGCTTCCAATGTAGGGATTTTCCACCCAAGTGTGTCTAGTACAAAACACATGACCTCTGATCTCATGAAGGGCAGTTGAGTATATGAATATCTCCTTTTCATGTGCTTGCTTATAAGGCTCCTTACAAAAATGTAGCATTATAGTACTATTGAACTATTAATTTGAAATTGTGGATAGTTTACAGAAACTTCAGCATATCTTCTCTTTTGAAATATCTTGGATATCAATGGCATAATTTTTCTCCTGAAGCTGCTCATTGACTATAGATGGCCTATGTTATTTTAATATCTAGTTCTTATCAGGGTTATAAGGAGGGAGGTGGGGCTTTTTCAATGTTAATTAGTGTAATATGTATAAAAATGAACAATAGACTTAACAAATAGGTCACCTTTTTCTGCCTAGGAGGAAAGCTGAGCTGATACAGAGTTTCTAGGGAATTCTAATGCTGATGTTGTGAAGTTCTCCTATTTCTCAGTACAAAATCTAAGAGGAATCAAAAAGAAAAACTTACCCATTTGCATTTAGGGAATACACAGCACTAGAAAGAGAATCAGATTAAGTAGGATATTTAAAGAATAATTAATTCGGTATTTATGGAATGTAAAGCATTCTCAAGTTCATGATACTGTTATATGCTAATTAACACAGTCCCTGTGACCAGTGGCAATTTCAGAATATCTGTGCAAAAGGGCTTTTGAAACTACATTTAAATAGCAAGCACTGTGTCTTTTAATATACTAATTTAGAGTTGGTTGATAAGTGGAGGTAGGTGGGATCTGGCCAAAATAATGCCCCTTTGATATTCTCATGACTGTGCCAACACAAATCATCTAATCTCTGTGTAGTTTTCTCATCTGTAAAATGGGAGTAATGTAACAAATGCTGTCATAACTCTGTAAGTGTCATCCAAAAAATCAACCATGGCACCCTAGAGTCTTATTATTATGACGTTTATGGAACAATTAGTGAACCAGAGCAGCTGACTGGTTGGGAATTCCCGGGGCTGAAAGCCAACTGCCCTTCATTAATATACAAATTAAAGTGTCATGAAATTTTATCGTAAAAGTACTTGTTTCATAAGGTTGTTTGGGGTGATGCATATAAAGCACTTGACAGAATTGTCTCGCACAGAAAAAGAAAAAAAATTCAAATTGGAATTTCTCCTTATCTCCTCCTCCCTCTCTTCTTCCTCCTCCTCTTTTCTTTCTCCTTGTCTTTCTTCTTCTGATTTTTTTTTTTTTAAGACAGTGTCTCACTGTGTGACCCAGGCCGGAGGGCAGTGGCACAATCATAACTCTGCATCCTCGAACTCCTGGGCTTAAGTGATCTTCCCACCTCAGCCTCCCAAGTAGTTAGGACTACAGGTACGAGCCACCACACCTAGCAAATGTTTTTATTTTGTGTAGAGATGAGGTCTTACTGTGTTGCCCAAGCTGTTCTTTTGATTCTTACTCTCCTGCAATACCAAAAATATCTAACACTCAACTATTCGATCATTCTAGAAACACTTATCCCTTTGTTTTTCACAATACCACATCATCATGAAGCTCCTTTTATATCTCTGACATTAATTTCCCTCTCTTTGGAGGACTTCTCTCTTTGATACTGTTCTCTAATTGATGATATTCATCAGGATGCCATTTTTGGCCCACCACTAATCTTACTCTATATATTCTCCCTAGGTGAGCTCTCTGTGTTTCTGGTTTTATCTACACCTGTGTGCTGAGAGTCCCAGCCAGTGTTCCAGCCATGACTCATTCCTTTAACAAATCTACAAGTGAAGTAATTATAGTCTGCTTGAAGCTTAATTCTTTTACATAGCCTTGTGCTTCTGTGCCAATTAGCCACCAAGCCTTATTTATTTTATCTCAATCTGTGCCTTCCTCTCTACCATTGGTACAGCTGCCCAAACACAGGCCATTATCTTCTCTTTCCTGAGCGTGGGAATGCTCCAGCTAAAATGAACACATAAATATGGCACTCTTCTGCTTGACACACTTCAGTGACAAGCATCAAAGCTCCTCCACCTGACCTACAGATCCCATTTTAATGTGGCTTCTCCCCACTTCTCCAGCCACTTTTCCAAGCACTCTCTGCCAGGCATTTTATAATTCATCAACTTTGAATATCTAAATCTACTCATAAACCAGGCATTTGCTGCCCTTGTACCCTCTGCCCAAAAGCTCTCCTCCCTTCTCCAACATGACCTTGGCCTGACTAACTCTTACTAAATCTAGGATAACTCAGAAGTCATCTCCTTCAGAAAGATTTTCCTGACATCCACAGGCTCATTAAGGTGTTCTTCCTTTTCGCTGTTAATCAATAGTCCCATTGCTTTTGCATCTGTACCCCTACAACCCTAGGAACAGCTTGACTAGGAGAATAACTAATTCTCATTCTCAGTAAACTCCCAATCCCTGGAACAGTTCATGGTGTATATGAGATGTTCAACAAATTGATTTGGTTGATGAAATTAATGCAAAACAAACACTAAAATGCTCAGTACTCACCTTTGAGTTATAAACAATAACTAGATTAAAGACAATTCCAATATTTCAGAAGTTTGTCAGCTATTTTGTTGATTGGTATTATCAAAACTTAAAAGGCAATTTAGCAAAAAGCAAAGAAACAAAGCCGTATTTCAAATTGTGAATGTTTAACAAACATATGTTTGTGGAAATAAATTAGACATTATATACTGCAATGACTTCCAGATAATGTTCTAAAAGTTTTATGTTATTTGTGCACGAAAAAATGTTATAAAACTAATTTCTGCTTAATTTCATAACAACACCTCTCACAATTCAGTTAGTCACTCAAATGTAAAGCTTAAAAGCTGTAGAATAGGCCGAGCACGGTGGCTCACGCTTGTAATCCCAGCACTTTGGGAGGCCGAGGCAGGCGGATCACGAGGTCAGGAAATCGAGACCACGGTGAAACTCCGTCTCTACTAAAAATACAAAAAATTAGCCGGGCGTGGTGGCGGGCGCCTGTAGTCCCAGCTACTCGGAGAGGCTGAGGCAGGAGAATGGCGTGAACCCGGGAGGAGGAGCTTGCAGTGAGCCGAGATTGCGCCACTGCACTCCAGCCTGGGCAACAGAGCGAGACTCTGTCTCAAAAAAAAAAAAAAAAAAAAAAGCTGTAGAATATGGTGCTCAATTCATTTTGATTTTAATTCAATTCATTTCAATAAATATTTATAAAGTGCCTGCTCTGTATAAGAACTGGGTTAGATCATTTTATGGGCATCATGATGATTAAAATATGGTATTTGCCCTTTTAAGATTTGCATTATGGTAGGGATGTTTAGACAAGTATATAAATATCTATAGTATAAGCCACAATGAGCCTAAAGCTATAGAAGTGTTTTAAATAACGTGTCATAGAGAATCAGAGGGAACAGATTGAATTAGTAGGATTAGAAAGGACTTTCTGAAGAAACTAGAATGAGTCCCTACAAAACATATCAAAACAGATTCAATTTTTTATTTTGATTGTGATTTGGGGTTATTATAGAGATGCTTTTTAACTTAAGATGGAGTTACATCCTGATAAACCCATTATAAGTTAATAATGTCAAGTCAGAAATACATTCAATACACCTAGCCTACTGAACATTATAGCTTAACCCAGCCTACCTTAAATGTGCTCAGAACACTTACATTAGCCTACAGTTGGCCAAAGTCATCTAACAAAAAGTCTATTTTATAATAAAGTGTTGAATACCTCATGTAAGTTATTGAATACTGTAAGTAAAAAACAGAATGGCTGTATGGGTACTCAAAGTATAATTTCGATTGAATGTGTAGCATTTTTGCACCATTATAAAGTCAAAAAATCATAAGTCAAGCCCTTGTAAGTCAGGGACCATCTATACATGGAAGCGCCATAGATAAAATATATCTTTATTTCATGTGGTAATAACAAATAGACCTAGATTTGAATCCTGTTTTTACAAGGAATAAGTTATGTGATTTGAGAAATTAACTCAGTTTCAGTTTTCTAATTTTTAAAGTGATGCAAATATTGTCTCTCTTATAATGTCATCGTGATGACCCCAAATGTATATGTTTAGCACCTGAGATAAATGAGGATTGGATGTTAGATGTTTTAGTGTTTGGTTGAAAAACTATACTTTCGAATTTTTATTAATGTACTGATTTCACTCTAAAAGGAAATCTCTAATAATGTGCCATATTAGGGTTGATTTTGTTCTTCATCATTTGGGTTGAAGACACAGAAATCATCCTTAGGATTTTGCAGACAACAAAGGTGAAAAGTAAATTTAAAAACATATTGCTCACCACCCTCGTTTTAGAGCCAAGAAAACTGAGTTTATTTAAAAACGTTCATTTTCTTTACCATAACGTTTATATGAACCAACAACTAACCTTTAGATTGCATTTGAGGAATATTTTTTCTTAGTTATGAGATGTGATTATCCCAATTCTTCAATATCTACTCCATCACAGGAGAACTCAGTACCACATTTTCAGAGGAAACTGACAAGCGCAGGACACTCATCAAAGGCCATCATAATGCAAAGGGGCCTGGAATATTACACTGAAAGAAACAAAAAGTTATTCAGTGTGAAGAAAAAAGATCATGTAGCTATGACCGTGATTCTTACGTATATTAATGACAATTATGTGGCAAATCTTCATTGATTCAGAAGAAAGTACTTGGACCTATGGGAAGACAATACAAAAGGGAGATTTTTTAATTCAAAATATGATTTTGATTTTAATTAAAGCAGCTTGGCTGGGCGCCTGTAATCCCAGCACTTTGGGAGGCTGAGGAGGGTGGATCACGAGTTCAGGAGTTCGAGACCAGCCTGGCCAACATGGTGACACCCTGTCTCTATTAAAAATACAAAAATTAGCCAGGCGTGGTGGCTTGTGCCTGTAATCCCAGTTACTTGGGAGGCTGGGGCAGAAGAATCGCTTGAACCTGGGAGGCGGAGGTTGCAGTGAGCCGAGATCGCACCACTGCACTCCAGCCTAGGCAACAGAGTGAGACTCCACCTTGAAAAACAAAAACAAAACATTAAAACAGTCCAAAAGTATCTGTTTTGCAAAATTGTTGAACTAGACTTTCTACTGGAATACTTTCCAATTTATTAACAGCCTACAGTTCTCTGAATCTGCAAAACTGATAAGTATGGAGTTAGTGATTCCCAATGCAAAATAATTTCATATAAAGTTTGTTTATTCTTCTCTTTCCTTACATTTCCAGTATGATTTGACCAACACAAATACAACTACAGATTATCTTTAAAGAATTTGTTTTCTCAAGAAAAGGCCCTAGTTACACTGAATTAGATTAACTTCTCAACTGTCACCAGCTCTCCCTTTATTAATTAATTAATTTATTTATTTATTTTTAGGCCTGATATACAGATGCTCTTTTATTTTCTGAATTGTAATGTCATACTGTAGAAGGGAAAACATAAGCATCAAAAATGTTTTTGTTTCCAAGGGACTATAATGAAAATTTTAGAAATTGCATACCATTTGTATTTTGAGTGGAGAAATAATTTCATTTTGGTTATCAATAAGAAGAAATGGAGAGCAGGTACTAGGAAATGGGTGGGTATTATCTTAGATATAAAATATAATATGAAAAATAAATATGTGAAGAAGGCCAAAACTGGAGAGTGTAGAAAACAAGTTTAAATATAAAAATAGATGAATATTGACCTTATTTATGGAAAAATATTTAAGAGTACTGACATTATTTTTCAATGTCTAAACGTTTCAAAGTGTCAGAAAATTTGAGTCCTGGTATTAATACTATAAACTATAGGATGACCTTGGATAAATGGCTAAATATTTCTGAAGACTTTTTTATATTTAAAGTGAGGAAAATGAAGTAACCCAGGGCTATCAGGGGGCTCACAAATAATTATTGTCAGGTGTTTTATCAAGGAAAATATATATGTCTTACTTATAATAATATTTTTTGTGGAAAGAAAGGGTTTCTTTTTTTTTTTAAGAAAGAGAACCTAGGTTTTTCTACAAGTGCTTCATTTTACACTGTCAGGATGGTTTGGCTATTTGTCAGGGAATCTTTTGAGACATTATATCTCATATCAAAACTGTCTTGGAGAATAATTGTTTGCTTTGGGGTATTATGGCAGTAATTCTAAAATCTCTGTAGGCAAGGTTATTTACAGAATAAGGTGAGAAAATTTGGGACACGGCTGAAAACAAAGACAGTATCTTCAAGTAACTTTTGGTAAACACTAGTATTTGCTATTAAATGCAGAGTCGATCAACATCAGAGGCTGCCATTAAATTTTGTACTCATATTATCAAGAGTTAATTGCTATGTGAAATAAGAAGCAGGGAAAATCTCTCAACACTAACATTCTAAAGATATTGAAGCTTTGACTTGGTATGTACCTTGAACTCAGAAGTTAAAAATGTAAAAATGTCACCTTTAATACAACACCTAGCACAAAGCCAAGTATTCATCGGTACTTCATAAATATTTGTTGAATGAAGGTCTCAATCAGTCAATCATACCAATAATCAATAAAGAGATCAATGTTAGAATTTTAAAAATGTTCTAATTAGTTGAGAATGGTGAACAGAGTGTTTGAAAATGTTTCTTTGGTGACCAGAAATGCTTATTGTTTTCATCAAAGTAAAAAAATGTACGTTTTATCATCAGAAAAAGCTATAAGACAAAAGAAGGTTATTATCATACAGAGAAACCATATTTCTAGTAGGTATTTACTGTATAATGTTGATCTCAGTTTGGGGCCATCAGAAAATCTTTTAAGAAAGGAAATCGGAGGTATGTTCAACTTAACTCTCTGGGAATGGAATTTGACAAATGTCAAATATTATAAATATGATTTATGACCAGGATTCAAAACAAGAAAATTCTGCCCAGTTTTGCCATATTTGTTTCCTTTATGCAGCTGTAAGAATAGGCTGCATCTCAGATACAAGCAGAATCTCCACTTAGTGAAAATCAATGGAATGTACAGCATTGAATATATCTACAGAAACTGATTCTTTAGTGGCTGAAATTAAACTTATAAAGAGACTAAATATATATAGACTAAATTCATGATTAAATTAAAATGAATTAGAAATCCCCTATGAATTTAGAGTTTGGCTCCATCCACCCCTTCCCCTTAAAAATACCAGGACTTTTATTGTAGATGAGCTAAACATAGCTCTCAGACAAAAGATATACGAAAGCACAATCTTTTAACATGAGCTTCTGCACTTACTAATGCAGGTGCAGCCACCTCTTTTACAAGATTCTTATTAATGAATGTAGAAGAGCAAGATAAAGTGATGAGAGTTTAATTTATTTTGGAAGTAATGGTTTGTACAGTAATTATCAAGAAGCAGCCGCTTGTCAAATGGAATCAGTAACAAGTGCAGTTGGGATAGGTTTTCTGGTACATAGACATTCTGAAATGTTTTACTTTGCGTTGAGAATGGACTCCCTGACAATAGATTATTTTGCTTTAGAAACAATAGAAAAACAACCCTGTAAGCTGATCATGCTTGAGAAACTACATAAGCTAGTATATTTTAAAAGATTAATCTTATGCTAATCTGTTGATTTACATTAACGACCAAAAATAAAAGATAGATATGATAGATAAAGAGTATTTAAAGTTTTGACTTCATCCAGTGTTCCATTCAGCTTTATCCTTCATCCAGTGTTTCATTCGCCTTTATCCTCCGGTATGAGAGAAGAAAAATGGAGAGTCACAGAGTCTGTGGTCATATTCTGGGAGGTAGCATCTTGGGGAGTAGGTCTGATAAAAATTGAAGCATATCATCAAGGAATGTATAAATCCTCAGTGGCAGAGAGTGAGAGGCATTCCAGAGAGATCCTGATGATACCAGATGAGAGGAGTTAGAATATAGACAGGAAGGTCCTTAGAATAGTTACTGGTTAGTCTGGATGTTAGGGGATTTTATATAGGTATTTATGGTCTGGGATTTGACAAGGAAGGAGTAGATAAAGACATCAATAGGGAAATACACTCAAGTAAATTTACCGCTGTTAAGAAAACAACTAAACACAAACGTGAAACTTTGTGTCCTTCTTTGAAAATGAAGGGAGAAGAATGATTCATGCTCAGAATTGTTTGGGCCTTCACTAAAATATAACTTCTGATAATTCTTCAGAGGAGATCACGTGTGTTCAGAGTAGCATGTCTGTAGACTACCAATAATTCTTCAGATTTCATCAGATGCTCCACTTTTAGTCACATAAACTAGACTGGAATGACCAATAGGCAGTCCAAGAACTAACTAATGGCTCAAACCATTCAATTCTTCATTTGTTTTTCTTCTTTTTCAACTCTTATTTTAGGTTCAGGGGGTACATGGGCAGGTCTGTTACATAGGTAAATTGGGTAAATTGCATGTCGCTGGGGTTTGGTGTATAAATAATTTTGTCACTCAGGTAGTGAGCATAGTATTCGATAGGTATTTTCTTTTACCTTCATCCTCCACCCACTCTGCCCTTAAGTACATCCCTATCTGTTGTTGCCCTCTTTGTGTCCATGTGTACTCAATGTTTAGCTCCCACTTTTAAGTGAGAACATGTGGTATTTGGTTTTCTGTTGTGGCATTACTTCACTTAGGGTAATGGCCTTGAACTCCCTCCATGTTTCTGAAAAGGACATGATTTCATTCTTTTCATGGCTACATAGTATTCTGTGCTGTATATGTACCATATTTTCTTTTTCTAGTCCACTGTTGATGGCTTCTAGGTTGATTCCATGACGTTTCTATTGTCAATAGTGCTGTAGTGGATTTATGAGCACATGTGTCTTTTTGGTAGAAGAACTTATATTCCTCTGGGTATATGCCCAGTAAAAGAATTGTTAGGTCAAATGATAGTTTGTTTTAAGTTATTTGAGAAATCTGCAAACTGCTTTCAACAGTGGCTGAACTAATTTATATTCCCATCAGCAGTGTATAAACATTCCCTTTTCTCCACAACTTCACCAACATCTGTTATTTTCTGACTTTTTAATAATAGCCATTCTGACTGGTGTGAGATGGTACCTCATTTTGTTTTAATTTGCACTTTTCTCATGATTAGTAATGTTGACAATTTTTATATATGCTTGTCGACCACATGTATGTCTTCTTTTAAGAGTTGGTTCGTGGCCTCTGCCCATTCTTTAATGTGATTGTTTGCTGGTTGATTTGTTTAAGTTCCTTATGGGTTCTGAATATTAGACCTTTGTCAGATGCATAGTTCGCAAATATTTTCTCCTATTCTGTACGTTTTCTGTTTACTTTTTAAAATAGTTTCTTTTGCTGTGCAGAAGCTCTTTAAAAATTAATACAAAAATTAACACTTTGTGTCTTTGTCTACGTCCCATTTGCATTCAAGTCAACATAGTTTAAGAAATTCATAGGAACAGAGCATAGAAAAGCAGACCATCTTATTTAACCATACATACCTCTTGTCATAGACATATCTAAGATGATTGATTAAATATCAAGCTCCGGTTATATGGCAGAATGATCAGGAGATGTTTGGAACTCTCCTCTCATGCTCCTTCTTAGAAAGTTGCCCTTTAAAATGATATTTTAAAATAACATTTTGTGAAGTAAAAGCCCAAGCTGTTCTTCCTATGCTGTCACCACAAACAACACAGAAGACTCTATGACCAAATGTGTAGGGAATTCTCCCAACCAGTATGCAAGTAATCAGTTCTGCAGTGGACACCAGCTGGGTGTCCTCCAATTTAATTCTGATACTGTCTACCTGGAGATAGCATCATATCCCACAAATTGAGGCCTCAGTCCCTCATGAATACACTGTCCCACCACCAGCTTCCAAAGCCAGTCACAAGCCTCAGGTTGTTTTACCTGTGCTTCTGACCAACTAACTATAAATTGTGGTTCCCACACTTGGATTCTATTAATTTGCTAGAGCAGTTCACAGAACTCAGGAAGAAAAGAAGACATTATAGAGAGAGGAACAAAGTTGAGAATAAAATGAGATTTTTAAAAATCAGAAATAAGGCAAGCAGGAAAAAAGTAGGGCAATATTTTTAAGTACTGAAAGAAAAGAAATTGTTAACACAGTGTTCAATACCCAGCAAAAATACCTTTTAAAAATAAAGTTAGGATAAAAACTTTTTCAGACATATAAAAGGTTAAGGAATTTATCTTCAAAGAAGACCTGCAGTACAAGAAATGTTAAAAGAAGTTATTCAGGTGCAAAGAAATTTATTCCAGATGGAAATATGAACCTATACAAAGGAACACTGAGTAAATACATAAGATTATTTTCTTATTAATTTGATAATTTCTTTGCATTATAATTGACCTTTTAGAAAAAAAAAAACGTACTGTGGAGTTTATAATACATATAAAAGTAGAATGTCTGACAATTAATGCATAAAACCCAGAGGAGAGAAATTGAGGTATACTAAGTTTTTTTCTTCTATGTGAAGGGAAAGTGTGAAAAATTGAAGATGTATTACAAAACCTAGGACAAACACTAAACTAAACAATGCTATAGCTAATAAACCAACGGAGAATGTAGAATGGAAAAAGTACTCACTTAAGTAGGCAGATAAGAGCGAGAAAAGAAAGAATGGATGGGATAAATGTAAAACAAATAATGAGGTGATACATTTAACTTAACCATATAACAAATAAATTCAATGTAAATGATCTAACCACATAACTAAGAGAATGAGAAGGTTATATTGAATTACAAAGCAAGACCCAAGTATATCCTTATTAAAGAAGCCTACAGGGCCAGGCATGGTGGCTGATGCCTGTAATCCCAGCCCTTTGGGAGGCCAAGGGAGGGGGGATCATGAGGTCAGGAGTTCAAGACCAACCTGGCCAAAATGGTGATACCCTGTCTCTACTAAAAATATGAACGTTAGCTGGATGCAGTGGTGGGCATCTGTAATCCCAGCTACTCGGGAGGCTGGGGTCATTTGAACCTGGGAGGTGGAGGTTGCAGTGAGCCGAGATCACATCATTGCACTCCAGCCTGGGTGACAGTGCAAGACTGTGTCTCAAACAAACAAACAAACAAAACCCCAAAAAACAAAGACACCTACATTAACTATTAATTTAAAGACCAACAAATTAACTGTAAAATGTAGAAAAAATATATGCTGTGTTAATATTAATCAAAAAAAAATGAAGTGCCTTTGTTAATATCAAAGTAAATTTTAGAACAAGAATATCACTAGGAATAAAATATTTCATTTCATAATAATAAGGGTCAAGAATATATAACAATACTAAATGATTATGCACCTAATAATGAGCTTCAAAATATGTAAAGCAAAAACAAAATTGATATAATTTCAAGGAGAAATAGATAAGTCACTATTATAGAAGGAGATTAGGATTCTCTCTCAATAATCAACAGAACAAGCAAAGAGAAAACAAGTAAGGATCTATAAGACTATAGTAGTATTATGAAGCAACTTGATCTAATTGACATTTATAAAATATTCTACCTCAAAACAGCAAGGTAGATTGTTTTCTAATGCACACGTTTACAAAAATAGAAATATTATGGGTCACAGAATAATTTTCAATAAATTAAAAGAGATTCAAATTATTAAAAGTTTGTTTTACAACCAGATAGAATGAAATTAGATACTAAAAGCAGAAAAATCTGTTAAATATCTTAAATATTTGAGAACTAAATAACATATTTGCAAAAAACCCATAAATCCTAGTGTAATTTGAAAGCAAATTAGAAATTATTTTTCTGCTGAATAAAAATGAAAACACATATAAATCTGTGAGATGCCACTAAAGCAAACTATAGGGGGGAAATTAGACCACTGAACACCTATATTAAAACAGAAAAAGCTCTCAAATCTACCTTAAGCTGAGGTAGATCCTTAAGAAAACAGAAAATGAAGAACAAATCAAACACTAAGTAAGCAGTAAAAAAAAAAAAAGGAAACCAATGAAATCATCAGTTACTTCTTTTAGGAGATTAACAAAATTGATAAACACCCTAGCTATAGTAATCAGGAGATTTTTAAAAGACACAAATTATTAACATCAAGATTAAAAGAGACAGTCTTACTAAGGGTTCTAGATATATTAAAGAATAAATGAGTGCTATTAAAATATGCCAATAAATTTGACAATTTAAATAACAGAGACAAATTGTTTAAAATAAATTAAATACAAAAGGCTTTCAAAAAGATATAACATAAATTGCTCTATATCTATTAAAGAAGTTGAATTTGTAATTAAGAATTTCCTACAAAGAAAACTTCAGGCCAAGATGGTTAGTAATTTCTACTAAATGAATACAAAAGAAATAATAAAGTTCTACACAAATCCTTCCAAAAAAAATGAAAAATCTCAAGTTATTTATGAGGCTAGCATTACTTGGATGCAGAAACCAGATGAATATATTACAAGAAAATACAATTACAGAGCAGTGTCCCTTACAAACGTAATGAACAATTTATGTAATACATAAACATAAACAAAATTTAGATATTCTTTTAAAATTTTAGCAAGTGGAATCCAACAGTATATAAAAGTGATAATACATCATGACCAAGTGGGGTTTTTCCCAATAAAGCAATTTGATTTAACATTTAAAAATCAACCAGTGTAATTCATCACAAGATATTCATCATAACTAAAAAGTCATCCGACCAGTAGATGTATTTAAAAAAATGAACATCTATTTCTGATATAATCTGTCAATGATCTAGGAGTAAAAGGGAGTTTTCTCTAACTGATAAGTGGTTTCTATGAAAAACCTACAGGAACATCATACTTAATAAGAGAAAGATTGAATGCATTTTCCTTAAGATCAGGAGTAAGGCAAGAATGCCCTTCAACATTTTACTTGAGTTTTTTTTTTTTTGAGACGGAGTCTCGCTCTTTCACCCAGTCTGGGGTGCAGTGACGCGATCTCCGCTCACTGCAGGCTCTGCCCCCCGGGGTTCACGCCATTCTCCTGCCTCAGCCTCCCGAGTAGCTGGGGCTACAGATGCCCACCACCTCGCCCGGCTAATTTTTTGTGTTTTTTCTAGAGACGGGGTTTCACCATGTTAGCCAGGATGGTCTAGATCTCCTGACCTCATGATCAGCCCGCCTCGGCCTCCCAAAGTGCTGGGATTACAGGCATGAGCCACCGCGCCCAGCCTACTTGAGTTTTTAAGTCAGTAGCATCAGCAAAAAAATAAAGTATAGGCATCCAAGTAGGGAAGAAATAAAATTGTCTTTATTCAGGCAACATAAGAGTCTATGTATATAATTCAATGAAATTAAAACTAAAAACAATCTACCAGAACAAGTGTGTGAATTTAGCAAGATTACAGGATATGAGATCAATACACAAAATTAGATTTCTATGTAGTAGCAAAGAACCGCTGGACATTGATATTTAAAAAAAAATGTCATTAACCAAAGCATCCAAAAATTGAAATAAGAATAAATCTGAACAAGAGTAAAAGACCAGTGCATTGAAAACTATAAAACATCACTGAGAAAAATTATAGAAGATGTAAATAAATGGAAAGAGGTACTCTGTTCCTCATTCAAAAGATACAATACTCTTAATATGTAAATTCTCCTCAAATTGATCTATAGCTTTATAAATATCATCACATTCAAAATTCAATGTGGCATTTTTTTGTAGAAATGGATACGCTGATCTGGAAATTCATATGGAAATGCAAAAAACCCTAGTACATCCAGAATAATTTGAAAAAGAGAAACAAAGTTGTTTTACCGTACTACTTGATTTCAAGATTTATTAAAAAGCTACATTAATTAAGATAATGTGGCATTGGCACAAATGCAGAGATATAGATCAATGGAACCAAGTAGAATGTTCAGAAATATATCAATACATACATTGAAAACTGAATTTTGACAGTGGTTCAAAAGCAATTCAGTAGAAAAATTATAGTATTTTCCAAAGATGGTGCTAGAAAAATTGCATGTCTACAAGTTAGAAAAAAGAACTTTAATACATAATTCATACAATATGTAAATATTAACCTTAAAGGGATCATAGACCTAAATGAAAAACCTAAAATAACAAAAAGCTTGAAAGACCATGTAGGAAAAAGTCTTGTGGCCTTAAAAGTCAAGCAAATGTTCCTTAAGTATAACACCAATGCACAATCTATAACAGAAAATATTAAGAGTTCATAAAATTTTAAAATCTAACATTCTTCCATTGGAATTTTAAAATTTATTTAAATTTTAAAAATATTTTTGGACAATAAGACAATGAAGCCACAGAGAAACCACAGATTGGGGTAAAATATTTGCAAATCATATACTTGATAAAGGATCTGTATTTGCAGTATATAAAGAATCCTCAAAATTCAATAATATGGAGGCAAGCAATCTAATTTTTAAAATAGGAGAAAGATTTGAAAAGATATTTCACCAAAAGAGATATATGGATGTCCAATAAACATATAAAATTGCCTAACATCATAAGTCATTAAGGAAACGTAAAATAAAGCTACAATTATATACCACCTGTTAGAATGGCTAAAATCTGAAGGCCTGATCAAACTAAGGATTTCCCACGATATGGAGCCACTAAATTCTCATGCACTGCTGGTACAGCCGCTTTGGAAAACAGTTTGGCAGTTTCTTAAAAAAGACAAACATAAACCTATTATACTATAATATCTGGACATTCTACTAGTTATTGACCCAAGAGATAAAAGCAAAACAAAGACACTGCTATGATTGGAATGTTTGTGTCTCCCCAAATTCATATGTTGAAATCTAATAACCAATGTGATGGTGTTAGGACTTGGACAAATATATTTTTTTTGTTTATAAGCTACCTAATATATAATAATTTGTTATAGCAGCCCAAGTGGACTAAGAAAGACATGTACATTGAATATTCATTGCAGGTTTATTTGCAGTAGCCCAAAATGGAAAAAACAGAATGTTCATCAGTAAGTGAATGGATAAATAATTGCGGTATTCTGAAATAATAGAATGCTACTTAGCAATAAACAAGAACTGTTGTTGATACATGCAACAACATGTTTGACTATCAAAATAATTATGCTGAGTGAAAGATGTTAGACTATTAAGATTCTATACTATGGTTCAGTTTATTTAAAACTCTAGAAAGTACAAACTAATTGATAGTAACAGAAATCAAATAGGTGGTTTGATGAACACAGGTTTGGGAGCAATAGAAGTATAAAGGAGAGGAGAAAGCCTTTGCGAGTTATAAGTATGTTCCCTATCTTAATTACAGTGATGGCTTCACAGGTGTATACATACATCAAAACTTACCAAATTTACACCTTAAATATGCAACAGTTTATTGCATGCCAACTATACCTCAATTAAACTGTTTTTAAAAGTAGAAAGATTAGCTGTTAACAAATAACTGTGTACTTGCTGCAATTTGGAAAAATCTTTTATTTGTTACCTGTTGCTAATCATAGTCTACCAATCGCTGTTTGATTGCATCCTTAGTACTTGTCAAAATTTGACTTGAAATTGCTTTTGGTCTTTGTCCTCATCATGCTCATTTTTGTTTATCTTTACCCAGAAAATTGTCCATGCCAAGAAAATTGTTGCATCCTGGTCCTCCAGACATAATTCCCCTTCAGGCAATTTAGCTGTTAATATATTTCCCTTATTTCCTCCTTATTGGATGAAGGCAGGTAATATCACCCTTTGTCACTCAGCTTACAAGTCTCTCAGGTTATATATCAGTTTCAATCCATGTTAAATAAAGCATACATATATCCAGGTTCGATGAAGGAAAACCATAAAAAAAGGAAAGTTTAATAATGCTCACTAAACATTCAGGTCCTAGAGAGGTCTACCACTGGGGTATCTTAACTTGGTTATAAGATATTGAATATTACTTGTTTCACAATGTGGTTAAAACACATCTCTTCAGACTGTGTTTTTCAACCTCCTTCCAATAGCCCTGGTTCTGAAGCATTCCCAGGGGAGAGATAGTGGCTTGTCTCCTGGTCTGCATTTATAGAGACATTTCTGAGATTTCTGTTTATTTGATCATCAAGAAACAAAAAAGAAATAGCAACTGTTTTTACACTCATGAGAAATATCTATATTTAAGAATTATTTTCTCCAACCTTATAAAAATATATTTCTCCATTCCCTTAGGAAACTTAGATATTAAATAGGTCAATCCCTGATGAGTTGCTTGGTTTTAAGTTCCTTATTTTTTGTTTCCTTTTGTGTAATAGATTTTCAAACGCCAAATTCATTCATTTAAATATGTATCATTAAATTAAACTGACAATTCATAATTAGGTAATACATGGATTTTACATAACACTTTTCTGATCTCTTTGTAGCATGTTATTGTGAAATCGTAACATTGTTCCACAAATTCATATTATCTTAAAAGTCAGAATTTAAAGATAACCTAGTTCAGGGACTACTTATATATGCTGTTTCCTGAAGCACATCGCTTAACTCATGTGTTTTTCAATTTCTCCATATCAATAACAACAATAACTCACAATTAATACAATTTAACATGTGGGCAGTGATGTGCTAATACTTTTTCAGTATTATTATATTTAATCCTACAAGAACACAATGAGATGGGCCTTAGTATGCCCATTTTACAGACTGAGAAACTGACACCTATAGAGTTAAAGATATTTCTCAGTTTTGCAGCTAGTACAGGGCATGAGATTCAAGCCCGAGTCCATGTGATGATGCAATCCATGCTCTTACTCACTATTAAAGATTTTCCATGCCTATAAAATAAAGGGAGTATGAAAATTAATTGAGATTAAAAATGAAAGTGAATAGTTTGGTGCCCAGGAAATGGACATATAGGAAGTGACCATTTTCTAATGCTGTTTGAGCATCCCTCAACAGGTGGTCAGTTTATCCTCCATTGTAATTCTTACGAAGACAGAAGGTTGACTATCACACAATTCTATTCCATTTCTGGGTAAGTCTAACTCATAGAAGATGCTTTCTTATATTCAGCTGAAAACTGCTCCCCTATAGCTGTTATCTCTTTGACCTATTTCTGTCCTCCAGTTGGAATATTGATTGTGATTTCATTAAATTTAAAGCTTAATTTAGAGAGAATTGGCATCCATACAATATTGAGTCTTCCTATCCAAGAATAATTTGAGGCTCTGATTAATTCTGTTTTCTTCAACGATGTTCTGTACAGTTGATTTTGAATAGCATATGCCTTTTGGTGATACTGTGGTATCATGGACAAAGGTTGGCAACATTTCACAACAATTCAGGCTTAAATTCTGGCTCCATCTTTTATTGGATGAGGATTTGACTTCTCTGCGTCTTTCTTAATTGGTAAAATGGAAATAAAATCATCTCACATGTTTGTATGTGAAAATGCTTTGCATGGTGTCAGGAACGTAATTGCTATTCATTAACGTTAGCTACTATAATTAATAGTGATCATCCAGCCTATTTTCTAGCATTTTAAGAAAAGAGTAGACACACTCTTTTGGAAATCTATACTAACATTTTGTAGGCTTCATTACCAGAATGTTCTTCTCGAGATAATGATAATAACTTAAGTATCTTGCATTTTCATAGTTTTCTTTTAGAAGATAAAAGTATACATGGGTTTTTGAGAGACGAAGATCTTGCAATAGATGCAACTGGGCTTCAATATTGGTTTGTATGTTTATTAGTTGTGCAACCTTGGGCAAATATTACAACTCATTTAAGCTTAGTTTCCTTGTCTGTTAAAATAAGGGATAAAGATATTATCTACCCATAGGGCCGCTGTGTTAAATGAGAGTAACACATGTTAATTTATGCTGCTGTATTAAATGAGATAACACATATTAAAGACTCCTAATAATGAGTATGTTACCACGACTATTATTGTATTATTGTAATAGTTATTCCTCAGACAAAGCAAATTTGTAAAAGAGTATATGAAACAGATTTATGGAACTTGCATAAAGGTGGCTTGCTCCATTGATTTTTGTCTGCTCATTGGGAAAGTCTGCTAATCACCATGATTAAGTTCCTTAACAGAAACGTCACTTATTTTATTCGTCTATTCCTAAAGAAATGAAGTGGTTTTTTTTTTTCCTAGAAGAGTCAGAACACTTTCAGAACCTAATTTTTTTCTGGCAACACAAGGGTGTTATTTCCTTGGATGAGTCTAAGCAAAAATTATAAAACAAGTGACTGCCACATTCCATCTCTGTGTCCCTTTACGATTCCTTTATTGTCTCTCTTCTGTCCCATTTTGTATCTCCTTATGAACCCATACTCAAACTTCATGGGTCTGAGGACTGCACTACCGTGGTCATTCCTTTTGAAACTGAGGGCAATGATTTAACAATCTATCTCACCAACACATCTGTAAATATATTGGTCTTTTTGTTTTTCATTTGGAAAGACAAGGACAAATAAGAGTATTGCTTGGTCAAAGGATTGACTCTCTAATGTGTACATTTCAGATGCTGCAATAATAAAGATTATTTAGGGTGGGTGGCCTTTTACTCTTATTTCTTTGGATAGTTCTGGACCTAGTGTGGACCACCTCTATCTTCTGGTAATTTCCCATACACAATTAATTCAGAACATAAGAGTGCAGGTCTTTCATACCAAATAAACAAAATCATCGATTTTTTTAGCAAATGTGGGCCCAGATGATGCTCCTTTTCCTTTCTACTCATTGAATGTCTTTCCTACTATTAATATAAAGAAGAAATTTCAACTCATTATATAAGCTATTAAGTATAAATCTTTGGAAGGTATGGACAAATTTTTTTAATATATGACAAATATTTTTAAAAATCATTGTACCTAAATAAATTGGCTAAATATAACTATTAAAAGCTATGTATTAGAGATACGATCTCCTATTTCCCAGTCGTAGGCTGTTTTTTTCTTAGTGTAGTTCATCTAAATGTTAGAATGAACTTGCAGTCTTATTTCTCCTGTTGACAAAGGAAACATTCCAGGATTCAGAACACAGTGAAACATGCATAGCCAAATAACCAGAATATAATTCATATCCTTTGTGTTTTTATTTTAATAATGATTAAAAGTCTAACTAGTTACTTTTAAAAAATAGTTGTACAACTCCCCTCATATTCAGTATTTGCTGAAACAACATACTGGAAGCCAAAGGAAACTCGATTATTTTCTGACTGAGGAAGAATGCACAGAAAGGGGTTTTTCATTTGTTTGTTTTAAATTCTTATTTTTAAGGAAATAAACATGTAGAGTAGAATGGGTTATCAAAAGGAATCAAATATTCAAGTTAAACTTGAACACATTTGAGAATGCATCTGTTATTTTTAAAATAATTTAATAGGTGAAATTTATCACTGAACAATCTTATATGACATGAATTTCATAATATCTTTCTCAATAAAAGTTACAATTTGGCAATATCTTATATGTTGCCAAATTTCTTTGGGGTCCCAGGAAAAGATTGCACTTAAAATAACTAAATTAGAAGCAGGCTTTGAATTAATTACTGCATGGAAACTCAAGGAAGGTCTTGTTCATGTGCACAGTGATGCTCTGCTGTGGGTCCAAAAGACAGAATAGGAGGATGGTTAATAACAGGTATTAATAACTTGCCAGGTTTCAGGGCTATGATATGTAATTTGTGAATACTGTCTCGTTTATCTTCAAAAAATGTCTCAGTAATTTATTATTAACATTATTATACAGAGGAGGAGACTAAGTCTCAGAGATAAGAAGTAATACGCCCAAATCCCTAAGTTAGCAATGAGTAACTTTGAAAAAGTGGACACAGTATGTTGTCTGGTCAGACTCTGTTACTCTTGATTATTCAAAAAAATTGTTCTTTTATTCAGCAAGCACATAATGAGTTCTTACTGTGGATCTAGCATTCTACTACTAGGCTACAGATTTTTTTTTT
The DNA here is from genome assembly GCF_028878055.3 of Symphalangus syndactylus. Taxonomy (NCBI): domain Eukaryota; kingdom Metazoa; phylum Chordata; class Mammalia; order Primates; family Hylobatidae; genus Symphalangus; species Symphalangus syndactylus. The sequence goes on from NC_072431.2 coordinate 37,427,622, forward strand.
AATGATAATTAAGAGAATTCCAATTAAACAAGAAAGAGTAGACACAAACTTTATTTTAGAACCATTAAAAGCCTACTATAAAAGGCATAGGAGAAATGACCATAGATGTCAGATTAACAATAGAATCTTTAAAGTTGGAAAATAAAGACACTAGAAATAACTGACGTGGGCCTCACCTATTTCCATTCAACCAAGTTCCTAATTGTTAGAGATGTTTTGGAAACTAGAGTTTTTCACTCTTGGGACATTTTCTTTTAGCATTTATCTGACAATGTCTTTTTTTTTTTTTTTTCCTGCTCACTTTCTGGGACTCTTGTTTGTTAGAGGTTAAAACTCCTGAAATTGTTTTCTGACTTGACTTCTTTTTTTCTATTTACCTTCTAATTTCTAAAATAGTTCCTTAACTTTACCTTCAGACTTTTCTTTTCTTTTTTTTTTTTTTTGGAGACGGAGTTTCGCTCTTGTTGCCCAGGCTGGAGTGCAATGGCATGATCTCGGCTCACTGAAACCTCTGCCTCCCAGGTTCAAGCAATTCTCCTACCTCAGCCTCCCGAGTAGCTGGGATTACAGGTATGCACTACCATGCCCGGCTAATTTTGTATTTTTAGTAGAGACAGGGTTTCTCCATGTTGAGGCTGGTCTCGAACTCCTGACCACAGGTGATCCGCCCACCTCGGCCTCCCAAAGTGCTGGGATTACAGGTGTGAGCCACTGCGCCCGGCACCTTCAGACTTTTCAATTATCTTTTTGTTGGTGTTGTTTTGTACATCAACACTCCTTTATTGTCTGTTTAAAATTTCTTTTCTGTCAATAATTTCCAACCACTTTTGTTGATTTGCTGAATCGTCTTTTTGTAAAAACTAACATTTTTAAATTATGAGTTTAATATTTTATCTTTCTGAGGATATTACTATGGATTACTGTTTTATTGATTTCTAGAGTCAGTTTATACATCTCTTAATTAATTAATTAGTTTACTTCCTTCCCTGTTAACTTCATAGTTGCGAAGAATATGTTGCATGTCTGGCTATTTCACTTCCAATCATTGCTATCTTGAAACATTATCATGTTTCTCTTTCCTTAAATTTTAAATACATTGACATCCCTCACTAATTATACTAAAAACAAAGACAGAGATAAACCTTTACACATTTGGAAAAACATCTTATTTTTTTTTCTTTCCATTCATGAAGAGGGCTCTTGCTTTACATAGCCAGCAAGTGAAAAAGAAAGCTACAAGAGGTGAGGGCACAAATTCCCTGAGACAGCCAATTCATTGTCCAAATTATAACTACCATGGGTTGAGCATTTGCTATATGCCAGGCAATGTGCTGAGGGCTTTGCATTTATTATCTCATTTAATCATGATTATAAACCAACAGTGCAAGTATTATCATCATTTAGAGATGAGGACACTGAGGCATGGCAAGGCCAAATAATTTATGCAATATTACCTGGGCAATAAACGGCAGAGCAGGGACTCAAACTTATCTCTGAATCAGTTAAGAGGCAACACTCTTAACCTAATATGTAATACTGCCTTTATCTCACCTATGAGTAAAAAGAAGCAAGCCCAAAGCCGTAGTGTACTGAAAAGTAGGCTTAAGAAAGAGAATTAAAAACTGAAATGTTTTCCTTTCCAAATGGAACACAAGTAATAATCAGAGGGACAATATAAGAGTTTATTAGAAACTCTGATTTATTGGTAATGGAGGTTGGCCTCAGTATGTCCCAATGTCTTCTTCTAATGTGCAAACGATATGAAATGGCAGTTAAACCTAATCAAATCAAAAATTAAAATAGGTAAAACAGAGCTCAGCATAAAAAGAAAACTGGATATTATAAATCATAAATCCAAACTAGTAAATAGAACAATTTTGGAATGACAATACATTATTTTTATAAATGGTATTCCAAAAATGAACCAATATATAGAAATTTGCCTTCATTTTGTTTTATTTTTTCCAATTGCTAGGGTAACTGAGATTTTTTTAAATGTTATTCTTATGGAACAGGAAATATGACTGAAATTGAGCTCACATACAGTACAGTCAGAAACACAGGAGAGTAAAAAAGAGCAAGGTGATGTTACATTGAGTGTTCAGTTTATAGAAACAAGATTGTGCTAGTGAAAAATAAAAGTTAACAATTAATTATAAAACTTGATATCGTGTCCGGAATTGGTGGGTTCTTGGTCTCACTGACTTCAAGAATGAAGCCGCGGATCCTCTCGGTAAGTGTTACAGTTCTTAAAGGCGGCCTGTCCGGAGTTTGTTCCTTCTGGTGTTCGGATGTGTTCGTAGTTTCTTCCTTCTGGTGGGTTTGTGGTCTCACGGGCTCAGGAGTGAAGCTGCGGACCCTCACGGTGAGTGTTACAGCTCTTAAGGCGGTGCGTCTAGAGTTGTTCGCTCCTCCTGGTGGGTTTGTGGTCTCGCTGGCTTCAGGAGTGAAGCTGCGGACCTTCGCGGTGAGTGTTACAGCTCATAAAGGCAGTGTGGACCCAAAGAGTGAGCAGCAACAAGATTTATTGCAAAGAGCTTAAGAACAAAGCTTCCACAGTGTGCAAGGGGACCAGAGCAGGTTGCCACTGCTGGCTCGAGCAGCCTGCTTTTATTCTCTTATCTGGCCCCACCCACATCCTGCTGATTGGTAGAGCTGCATGCTCTGTTTTGACAGGGCACTGATGGGTGTGTTTACAACCCCTGAGCTGGACACTAAGGTTCTCCACATCCCCACCAGATTAGCTAGACACAGAGTGTGGACACAAAGGTGGTTCTCCAAGTCCCCACCAGAGTAGCTAGATACAGAGTGTAGATTGGTGCATTTACAAACCCTGAGCTAGACACAGGGTGCTGATTAGTGTGTTTACAAACCTTGAGCTAGATACAGAGTGCGCATTGGTGTATTTGCAATCCCTGAGCTAGACATAAAGGTTCTCCACGTCCCACCAGACTCAGGAGCCCAGCTGGCTTCACCCAGTTGGATCCCGCACGGGGGCTGCAGGTGGAGCTGCCTGCCAGTTCTGCGCCGTGCGCCCGCACTCCTCAGCCCTTGGGTGGTCTATGGGACTGGGCGCCCTGGAGCAGGGGGCGGCGCTCGTCGGGGAGGCTGGGGCCGCACAGGAGCCCACGGAGGGGGTGGGGGGCAGGCTCAGGCATGGCGGGCTGCAGGTCCCGAGCCCTGCCCCGCAGGAAGGCAGCTAAGGCCCGGCGAGAAATCGAGCGCAGCGCCGGTGGGCCGGCACTGCTGGGGGACCCAGCACACCCTCCACAGCCGCTGGCCCGGGTGCTAAGCCCCTCATTGCCCGGGGGCCGGCAGGGCTGGCCGGCTGCTCCGAGGGCGGGGCCCGCCAAGCCCACGCCCACCCGGAACTCCAGCTGGCCCGCAAGCGCGGTGCGCAGCCCGGGTTCCCGCTCGCGCCTCTCCCTCCACACCTCCCTGCAAGCTGAGGGAGCCGGCTCCGGCCTTTGCCAGACCAGAGGGGCTTCCACAGTGCAGCGGTGGGCTGAAGGGCTCCTCAAGTGCCGCGGAAGTGGGAGCCCAGGCAGAGGAGGCGCCGAGAGGAGAAAGGGCTGTGAGGACTGCCAGCATGCTGTCACCTCTCAATATTATCGGTAGCTCATTTTGAATGAAGAAAAAGTTAACCATAACTCCAAATCTTATAAAAGTAAGATTATTATAACTCTCAAACTCTTTCCAATAACTGGGGTTTTGTCCTCATCCACATTTCAGTATCAACAAACGACTCATTATCATTAATATTAGTGATAAAGCTTGTATTTGAAGATATCAAAAATGTTATCTATTAATATTACAAAAGTTCATGTTTTGGTGTTTACTTCTAGCTTTAATTATATATATCATATATAAATGTATATTATACATATTTACATATATATGTACATACAAATGTAAATGCTGTCACTCATCTCACTGTTTTTTGTTTGGAAAATATATTGCCTTTTCAAAATTACTTATCCAAATATGTTTTGGGTTTCATTATGAAACCGGAGGAGTTTTCCCGTATCCCCTTCGCAAGGAGTGTGGCTTGCTTCTTCGGTGCCCGGCTGTTCAAATCCCTAGGGGGAGCATGATGCAGACAACAGGTCGTGGGGAGTGATTTTTGGGCCCTGACCCCACGGCTCTGTCTAGGGTTGAGTGTTTACAGCTCCAGAATCCCCAGTAGCTGTGTGTTACAGTGTGCTCTTTTAGCTTAGCTGTCTGCAGGTGGTTTGTGTTAATCAGCCAATTAGACCCTCTGCCTTATCACAAGGACAAAGAGCTTTCTGTATCTGGGGGGCTCTTGCCCTAGTATACCAGAAAAATCAGATCACACATGGGCTTAGAGAATGAATGAGTACAAGGTTTTACTGAGTGGTGAAAGTAGCTCTAAGCCGATGGGTGGGGAGCCAGAAGAGGGATGGAGCGGAAAGATGGTCTTCCTGGAATCAGGCCCCTCAGTGGCTGGGTTCTCTTCCAACTGCCCTTGGCTAAATTTCCCTGTATCTATGTTGTTCCACCATCGATGGCCTGCCAGCGTCTGTCTTGTGTTCTTCTGCCGGTGTGTTCCTTTCAATGTCCAGCTACTTGTGTGTCTGATAGAGCGTTGGGGAAGGCACAGGATTAAGGGTGGGGGAGGGGCGTGGCGGGCCAGAGTTGTCTTGGAAAATGCAGCATTTGGGCGCAAAAACATTTATTGAAAAGACTATTCTTTCTTCATTGAATTGTTTTGGCACCCTTATCTAAAACTAAGTGACCATAAATATTTCTTTATAGACTCTCAATTTTATTCCATTGCTCTATATCTATGCTTATGCCAGTACCACACTGTAATGTTTACTATAGATTTGTAGTAAGTATTGAAATTAGGAATTGTGAGTGCCTCAGCTATGTTTTTCCTCTTCAAGATTGTTTTAGCTATTTAGGGTCACATGCAATTCTATATGAATTTTAGGATTGGTTGTGTCAATTTATGCTTAGAAAAAGGCAGCTGAGGTTTTGGTAGAAATGGCATCAACTCTGCAGGACAATTTGGGAACTATTACTGTCTCCTCAATATTAAGCTTTCTGATCGATGAATATGGGATGTCCCTCCGTTTATTTAGTTCTTTTTCTGTTGACCTTGTCTTACTATTTTCAGTGTATGTCTTACACCTCTTTTGTTAAATTTATTCCTTAGTATTTTATTCTCCTTGATCCTATTATAAATGGAATTGGTTTTTAAATATCCCTTCTAGAGTATTCATTACTAGTGTATAGAAATAAAATTGAATTTTTGCATATTGATATTCTACCCTGCAACCTTGCTTAGCTTGCTTACCAGTTCTAATAGTTTTTTTTGTGGATTCCTTAGCATTTCCTATATACAAGATCAGGTCATTTGAAAATAGTTTTACTTCTTCCTGTCCAATATGGATTCATTTTGTTTCTTTTTCTTGCCTAATTGCCCTGACTAGTACCTCCTGTACAATGTTGAATAGAAGTGATGAAAACAAACATTTTGTTTTATTTTAGGGAAAAAACATTCAGTTTCTGAACATTAAGGATAATGTTAGCTCTCCTTACACTCTTTCTAGTGCAAATATCCACATGATTAAAGGGGCACATATCTTTGTATTATTATAAAATGACCTCATAGAATGCCTGACAAGTGTCTTGTAGCTCCACATAGATTTATATACCTCTAATTTAAGTCATTGGGATGGAACTTAAAATTTTTCTCTGTATCCTGCATCCAGCCATGACCTACACGTTTTCGGAATAAATAGAGGTGACCTGTCTTATACTACACTCCATCTGGTACTACAACTATTTAATTTCCCCAACTCCAATAATTTTACCTACATCTATGACCTTTATTCTTACAGATATTTCCTGGATTTTTGGCATTGTCTTAATCTGCAATATTCCTAAAATCTTAATCACTTGCCCATTCTCAGAACATAACTTTTTATTCTTCCAACCTTCTTACTCTCTCATTCTCAAGATTCCTGATTTTCAACCTCATAGCAACCTCCAATTCCATATTTGTTCCATTTCACCCAGACTGCCAGTATACTCTTGGCCTCTGTTCTAAACATAGTCAGTACTCGGCTGTTGATACCTTCAACAAATTTCCACAGCAGCCTTAGCACGCTTGCTTTCCTTCTGCACTAATCCTGTTGTATGTGAGTTCAGGTTCATTCCAGCAATCCATCATATCCATGGTTAACCCCAGGCTTTTTTGGTTCGAGGTGGCAGGAGGGTGAAAAATGAATGCCTAAGGTTGATATCTCTGCAGATCTGCAGGTTCTTAGTTGGTTCTTTTATTTAACCAGGTACCTTCTCTCATTTCCTTTCACCGTTTTTAAGTTGCCTATCAAACTTCTACCTTCTTTTCTTTTAGCAAATGATTTTAATTCTCATTTCACTGAAAGTTTGTAGTGATGTAACTTCCCATTTTCTTGCCATACCACTCTCCCCTTTCTTTTTTTGCTTCAGGTGAGCCCTCTCTCTTCCAGCCAATTCTATAACTGTGCTCTTAATATCAATCTCTTGTAATTTTCTCTCAGAACTTGGTTACTTTTGCATTCGGTATTTATGGTTTAAAAATAAGTGTAGAAAACTATCATTACTACATAGTAAAACATATAATAAAGCTTTAGTAATTAAAAGAGTATGGTATTTGTATATAAATATATAAACTAAAGAAAAAGAATGAGAAGATGCAGAACAAAATTTATATATAGCAATTGAAATTTATGATAAAGATGATTATTTAAACCAGTAGGAGGAATAATAAACTATTCAATAAATTGTACTGAAACAGCTACCTGACATTTTACCTATAATTTAAAACAAGAAGCCATACAATAAAATATTAATAGATTATATTAACCTAAAAAATCAACTTCGGCATAGCAAAATTTTTTACAATAAATTTTTAAACATTATAAAAGCTAAATGGCAAATGGGGGAAATATTTACATCACATAGATATGAGATTTTAATTTGCATTTTCGTAGTAGCAAATAATATTGAAGATATTTTCATGTCTACTTTTCCATCCACATTTTCTTTGGTTAAAAAAGTTCTGCTCAAATTTTTTGCCAATTTTTTGGGTGAAGACGAGAATGAGACTTGTTTTCTTATCATTTAGTTGTCTTATTCATACTTTCGAGATTCAAGTTCTTTACCTAACATATATTTGCAAACATTGTTTACCAGTCTGTGTGTCTTTTCATTCTCCTAAGTGTCTTCTGAAACACAAAAACTATTAATTTTGAAATTTAATGTACTATTTCTAATTTTATACTTCATACTTTGTTATAGTTAAGACATACTTGCCAAGCACTTACACTAAGATTTATTCTTATGAGTTCTTCTAGAAGCCTGTAGTTTTAGTTCTTAAATTTTATTCTCTGATCCATTTGAGGTAATTTTTATAAACATTGTGAAGTAAAGATCGAGGTACATATTTTTTAAATAGGACTATCCAATGATCCTAGCATAATTTGTAAGAAGATTATTTTCCCCATTGAATTGCCTTGGCATATTTATTATAAAACAATTGACTGTACATATGTGGATCTGTTGCTGTACTCTCTTTTGTCTACCAATCTACCTTTACATCAATACTACATTCTATTGATTGATGTAGCTTTACAATAAGCTTTGAAATCAGGCAGTGTTTGATTCCCAACTTTGTTCTTTTTCAAAGATGTTTTGTCTATTTCGCATCCTTTTATGTTTATATATGTAAGTCTTCTAAAATTTCTTTCCCTTTGGATAGATACCCAGTAGTAGGATTGCTGGTTCAAATGGTAGTTCTATTTTTAGTTCTTCGAAAAATCTCCATACTGTTTTCCATAGGGGTTGTACTAATTTACATTTCCACCAGCAGTGTATAAGTGTTCTCTTTTCTCCACATCCTCACCAACATCTGTTATTTTTGTCTTTTTAGTAATAGCCATTCTGATTTGGGTAAGATGATAACTCATTGTGGTTTTGATTTGCATTTCTCTGACAATTAGTGATGTTGAACTTTTTTTCATTACTAATTGGCCATTTGTATATTTTCTTTTGGAAAATATCTGTTCATGTCCTTTGGTCATTTTTTCATAGGATTATTTGTTTCTTGTTGTTGAGTTGTTTGAGTTCCTTGCATATTCTATATAAGAGTTCCCTAATAGATGAATAGTTTGCAAATATTTTCTTCCATTCAATAGATTGCCTCTTTGCACTGTTGATTATTTCTTTTGCTGTGTAGAAACTTTTAAGTGTAAGTCTCATTTATCTATTTTTGTTTTTGTTGCCTCTGCTTTTGAGGTCTTAGTCATAAATTCTTTGCCTAGACTATTGTCCAGAAGAGATTCCATGGGATTCCTTCTCATATTTTTATAGTTTCTATATCGTTTATAGTGTTTGGTCAATTGATCAATCCACCTTGAATTAATTTTTGTGTATGGTGGGAGACAGAGGTTCAGATTTATTCTTCTGCATATGGTTATCCAATTTTCCCAGTACTATTTATTGAAAAGGGTGTTCATTTCCCAATATATGTTCTTGTTGGCTTTGTCAAATATCAGTTGTCTGTAAATATGTAGCTTTATTTCTGGGTCCTCTATTCTGTTCCATTGATCTATATGTCTGTTTTAATACTCTTATAATGCTGTTTTGGTTATAATGGCCTTGTAATATAATTTTCAGTCAGGTAATGTGACACCTCCAGCTTTTCCCCCCTCAGGATTGCTTTGGATATTTGGGGTTTTTTTTTTTTTTTTTTTTTTGGTTCCATGTGAATTTTAGGATTTTTTTGCCTAATTCTGTGAAAAATAACAGTATTTTAAAAGGGGTTGCATTGAATCTACTCATTGCTTTGGACAGTATGGTCATTTTAATTTTTTTGTTCCAATCCAGGAGCATGAAAGTTTTTCTATTCATTGATGTCATCTTCAGTTTCTTTCATCAATGTGTGGTAGTTTTCTTTGTAGAGATCTTTCACCTCCATGGTTAAATGTATTCTGCATTTTTTAATTTTTTTTCCATTGCTATGGTAAATGGAATTGCCTTTTTGATGGCTTTCTCAGCTAAATCATTATTTGGTTATAGAAATGGCACTGATTTTTTAACTTTGATTTTGTATCCTGAAACTTTACTGAATTAACTTATTAAATCTCAGAGTTTTTTGTGAAGTCTTTAGGTTTTTGTAGATATAAGATCATGTAATCAGCAAATGGAGAAATTTGACTTCCTCTTTTCCAATTTGGATGTCTTTTATTTCTTTCCCTTGCCTGATTGCTTTGGCTATGACTTCCATTGCTATATTGAATAAGCATGGTGAAAGTGAGGATTCTTGTGTTCCAGCTCTTGGAGGAAATGCTTTCGATTTTCCATATTCTGTATGATGTTAGGTGTGGGTTTGTTATATATAGCCTTTATTATTTTGAGATATATTTCCTCTATGCCTAGTTTGTTGAGGATTTTTATCATGAAGCGTTGTCAAACATTATCAGATGCTTTTTCTGCATCTATTGGCATAATCATCTGGTTTTGTCCTTGATTCTATTTATGTAGTAATATATAATATTTATTGATTTGTGTATGTTGCACTGTCCTTGCATCCCTGAAATAAAACCCATTTGTTCATGGCGTGTTATCTTTTTAATGTGCTATTAGATTTGATTTGCTAGTATTTTGTTGAGGATTTTTGCATTTATGTCCATCAGGAATATTGGCCTACAGTATTTTTTTTTTCATTGTTGTGTGTTTGTCTGGTTTAGTATTAGGATGATACTGGCCTTATAGGATGAATTAGGGAAAATTCCTTGATCTGATTTTTTTGTAATAGTTTCAGGAGAATTAGTATTGTTCTTCTTTATACTTTTGGTAGAATTCAACTGTGAAATCTATCTGGTCCTAGGATGTTCTTTGTTAGGTGATTCTTTATTACTGATTCAATCATGCTATTGTTATTGGTCTGTTCAGGTTTTCTATGTGTGCCTGGTTTAATCTTGGGAGATTGCAAGTTTTGAATTTATCCATTCCCTCTAGGTTTTCTGGTTTGGGGGTGTATAGTTCTGTTCATCATAGTCTCTGATGATCTTTTGTATTTCAGTGATATCAGTTGTAATGTATCCTTTTTTATATCTAATTTGTTTATTTTGATTTTCTTTTTTTATTAGTCTAGTGAGTGGTTTATCAATTTTGTTTATCTTTTTGAAGAAACAATTTTTTCATTCCACTGATCCCTTGTATTGTTTTTTAGTCTCTACTTACAAGATCCCTTGTATTGTCATTTAGTTCTACTCTAATCTTTGTTATTTCTTTTCATCTGCAAATGTAGGGTTTGGTTTGTTCTTGCTTTCCAAGTTCCTTAATGTACATTGTTAGACTGCTAATTTGTAATCTTTCTACTTTCTAGATGTAGGCATTTAATGCTATAAAATTCCGTTATCACTGCCTTTGCTGTATCCTAGAGGTTTTCTTAAGTTGTGTTTCCATTTTCATTTGTTTCAAAAAAATTTCTTTCACTTTGATTTCTTTATTGACCCAATGATCGTTCAGGAGCATGTTTTTTAATTTTCATGTATTTGTATAGTGTTCAAAGTTCCTCTAGAAATAAAATGTCTAATTGTGTTCCACTGTGGTCTAAGGAGATAATATGATTTCATTTTTTGGAAAATTTGTTGACACTTGTTTTGTGGCCTAACATATGATCTGTAGTGGTGCCATTTTATTATTTTTTTCTTTTTCCTTTGTGTGACTGCTTTACCAGTAAGTTTTGTACTTTTGTGTGTTTTCATGATAGTAAATATTATCCTGTTGCTTCCAAGTTTAGAAATTCTTTGGGCATTTCTTGGAGAGCTAGTCAAATATAGATGACTGTTTTAGCATTTGCTTGTCTGGAAAAGATTATTTCTCCTTTATTTATGAAGGTTAATCTTGCTGTATGTAGTATTCTTGGCTACCAGGGTTTCTTTTTCTTTCAGCGTTTTGACAATTTCCTTCCATTTTCGTCTGGCCTACAGAGTTTCTGCAGTGAAGTCTGCTATTCGTCTGATGAATTTTACTTTGTAGTAACTAGATATTTTTCTCTTGCTGTTTTTAAAATTTGCTCTTCACTTTAACTTTAGACAGCTTGACTATAACATGCAATGGTGAAGACCTTTTTGCATTGTATTTGTTTGGAAATCATTAAGCCTCCTGTATCTGGATGTCTAAATGTCTGCTAGGCTTGAGTATTTTTCAACTATTATTTTGTTAAATAGGTTTTCTAAACCTTTTGATTTCTCTGCTTTCTAAGTTACCAATAATTTGAGTACTTAATTGCTTTATGGTGTCCCAAACATCCCAAAGGCGTTGTTCATTATTTTTATTCTCTTTTCTTTATGTGTGTCTGATGGATCACTTCAAAAGACCCATTTTCAAGTTCCAAAATTCCTCTGCTTGGTCTAGCTTATTGTTGAAGCTTTTGAATGTATTTGGTGTTTTTAAAGTGAATCATGCACTTGTAGATTTTTTAAAATATCTGTCTCCTTGGTAATTTTTTTTCATATCCTGAATTGTTTTTCTGAGATGTTTGTATTGGTTTTTATACTCCTCTTACCTTTCACTGAGCTTGAAAATCAGTATTTTGAATTGAATTCTTTATCTGGGATTTTAAGAATTTCTTTTTGGTTAAGGTCTGTGGCTAGAGAATTATTATACTTTTGGGTATGTCATATTCCCTTGTTTTTCATGTTTCCTGTGTTTTTATGTTGATACCTGGGCATCTGATGTAACAGTTGCTTCTTCCTATTTTTTGAGCTTTCATTGCAAGGGAGATGTTTTCCTGAAGGCATGTTTGTGATGTTGGCTGGAGAGGGCCCTTTGGCTTTGCTTGTGGATACATGCAGCACTAAATGCTCTCTATGATTTTTTTAGCTATAAATAGCATTTGTAGTGTCTGTAGCTTTTTTGGTGTGTTAGAGTGCTCAGGTGCCCAGGTGGTGAGCTGTGTTGTGCAATATCCAAGACTCCAGACTATGTCTCTATCTTAGTGGGAGGAGGGCATAATTGGGCAAAGCCACACTGGGAAGGCTTGCTGTGAGGCTTCTCAGTGGCAAGTACAGGCACCAGCCATGATAGGCAGGGACAAGGTGACCATCAGGCTCCTCATGGAATGCTCATGTAAAGGACAGAAGCTGCCTTGCCAATCCTGCCATGGGGAGTGTGGGGCTGGTTGCAGAGGTCACAGCCTTGGCCAGCAAGTGGGAGAAACACATCCCTTTCACACCCTATCCCTAGTGGGGCTCGCTTCCCTGTCCTGGCTGTCACAGCAGACCCAGCTGGCCCATCAAATCTGTTACTCCATGCCTAGCCTATAACTCAGCTCTGGGCTGTAGGAGCACCCACCCACTCGGGCCAAGTCTCCATGGCAGCTCGCATCCCACTCAAGTCCCAGTGACAGTGCCTGCTTTCCAGCATTGGCAGCCATGACATCTTTGTGTAACCACTTAGGTTTCAGAAAGGTTGTGGATCACAGAGCAAGCTCCCTGCCTGGAGCAGTTCCTTCTGAGCCTCTCAGCTCCCTAATATTGTATGATTTCCCCAGTGGAAAGGTAGACCACAGAAATACTCTCACTCACCCTCTCCTTGTACTGGGGAATCACTTCTAGCTCCCTGCTGGTCCCAGCCAAGCAGACTGCCCCTTTTCCCTCTCTTTCCTGGTTTTTGATGTTTCCTGTCACTTTTCTATTGAACTCTCATGTTCTCTCTTGAAAAAAGAATCCAAAGTATGATTGTCTTCATGCTATTTTGGTTTTCTTAAGTGGATGAGGTGTGCATAAAATGCTTCCAGTCAGCCATTTTGAAAAAAAAAGTATTTTACTTTTTAAAATAAATGATCTAAATCAGAAAGTATGTAATTAAATCTCTCAGTGTGCATTTAACCCTAAGTTTTTCTGGTAGTAAATACTAAGCCAATGAAGAAAAACTAGAAGAGCATCAGAATCTGAATAATTGTTTGCATTAGATTATAGACTTCTTGAGGGCAACAATGCCATCTTTTATTGCTATGTGACCAGCACCAAACACACAGTGCCAGAAGCACTCAATAACTGAAAGTAAAAAGGAAGCACAGATAAATGGCTGAATGAATCGGGGAGATGAAATAAAATAGGCAGACAACTTGAAATGTGGACCACAGCATCTAGGAAGACATTATTTCAAAAATACATCTGGCAGAAGTGGCTCTTAGCTAGCCTCTATTGAAAGGACTCTGAAGTCATTATAAGCATTTTCCTAAAAATAGCCAAGCTTTTCTGTCATGGAATAGTGTTAGGCATTAGAAGAAGATAATGGAAACTAAATACAAAATATTAAACTAATCTTCAATAGAACTAGACTAGATGTAAAATAAAGAGGAGCTTATGCCTTAAATAACATTACAACATGCAGATAGCAATAGTATATGTGTCCAGGAATATTGTATGTAGTATTAATCTGAAGAGGAAAATATGGGCTTTAATATAGGATTTTTTTAAGTTAAGAAATTTAAAAAGAGATGTGGGAGAGAGATAGTATTACATAAGGAATCAAAGAAGGCTGATATATCATATTAGTTACCAGATAGAGAATTCTTTAGAGCAGTGAATTTAGAAACTTTAAAGATTTTTAAGACAATGTAGAGAACTAGCATATTCAGGAGAAGACTGAATGTGTACATTCTAGAAACTACAAAAGTGAGAGCAAATAAGAACATATTTATAGTTTATCAAAATGGATTAGTAGAGTAATGTATGCAGTTGAAGGACTAGCTGTGAGAGGCCCACTCTTGGTGCGGTAGCTATGTACCTCTGTTCTTGCATTGATGATACAATGAGAAAAATCACATGCAAATTAGGAAAATAACCATGAGAGATAGGAAAAGATGTATTCTAGTTACAGCTACTTCTCCCTTGAAGGAAGATCTAGAAAGAAGTTAGGGAAGGGCTCATATATAGTGCACAAAGGATAAAATGATAGTGATGGTCTTAGATCACAGATAAAAGAGACTGTACTTAGTATGTATGATCATGTATTTCTCAAGTACTGCAGGCCTGTAGAATATCCACTGGTTAGGCTGTTTCAGTGTATATAATGAATTAAGTGTATTTGGCTCTTGCATTGCTTCACCTTTCCTGTATGGAATGGAAGCAGACCCAAGAGGAAATAGCTATTTATGTCAACAGTTAACACATCCCAAGGAAGCTTAAGGAAATGAGATAAAATAACCAAGAGGATGGAGTGTGAATGGAGGACTTTTTATAAAGATAGACTGAAAAAAATAGGCTTCTGACATCTGGAGAAAGAAATGTCAAAAATGTTTGTGATAAATGTTTGAAAAGAGAGAATAGGCTTGTTTATCAATTACTGGAATCTTAGAGCCAGAACACAGACCTTTAAAGAAGTAAGTTCAGGATGAATAAAAGAAAAATAAAGTAATACTTTGGCACATCAGGTGCTACATAAATAGAACTCACTATGCAAGCAGTAATACAAACTAAAAATGTAGGTAGTTGCAAAAGATTTTAGTTAAATTCATAGCTGACAAGTCCATAACGGGCTGTAAAATGTATAATCCAGGATATATTAAAGAGCACATTATTGTGTGTGAAGCTAACACCAAAAAAGCAAGTTGTTTAGGGGAATATCCCTTGGTATATTCAATATTGGACTGGACAGTCAATATTGGACTGGACCAAGGAGCTAACCATATATGGTGATTTGTACACTTCCAGTTAGAAAGGTCATGGATGGCTGAAGCTTCTCCCGGCAGCTCACAGTACAAGGTGGGAACCAGTCCTGTCCAGGATGCCATCCCATTGCAAGGTGGACTCACACCCATGCCCACTCACTCTCACTGGACCATTTAGATATATCAGTTAACCTAACCTAACCTGCAAAACATTGGGATGTGGGAGGAAATCAGAGAGCCCAGAGAAAACCCGCACAGACAAGAGAGAATGTATAAACTCCACACAGACAATGACCCCAACCACAAAGCAATTTTATCATCAATATTTTAACGAAAGGACATTGAACAAAACAACGTTATTTGAGGACTTGCTATATATAGAAAGACTTTGGTGTTAACATCACAATTTTTTGATTTCCTATGGTATAGGATATGCAAAAATGGAGTATCTCAGTAGCAGACAGATATTATATGGGAAAACTTCTCCTTAACCTTTTCTTCTTTGGGATATGTCATCTTCTTTACCCTTCCCTGATCGGATCTATTTTTCATCTATTACCTAATGTCGATCATTCCTATTGCATATGCCCTACTATTCTCTAAGTACATATTTCAAAGTGGCAGCACTACATTACTGACTCTTATTCACCTTACTAAGAGCCACAGGTCTAGTCCTGGACACTCATTTTGGCCATTCCCATCTTCTATCAGATTACTGATACTCTGAGCCTAATACTTGTTTTGTACTTGCCCTTTTCTGAACTTGTGTTGACAGGTCATTTCTTATTTGTCAAAGTCTCTTTGAATTAACTTCTTCTTTTTTCCTGCCTAACTGGGTTATTGGAAAATCTAATAAGGATGCTTTCTCTTCCATCATTCAGAGCATTGATAAACATTACTGGAATCAACCCGATCCCAAAGGAGTATTCTGCGGTATGCCTTATCTTTCTCTCTTCTGCTTCTCAAGTAAGGGTAACATTTTTGCTTTCGAGGAATTATCGTAGCTGGGCAGTTCAGTCTAGCAATTTTTTATAGTATAAATCCAATCATTATAATTCTCCTTCCCTATTACTAATGTTCACCAGTCCTGTCCTTGACTTATGTGGAAGTCATTACATTTATGAATGCTGTCCAAATAATACTGCCCATTTTTCACATAAACATATATGTCCAGGACATCTCAATGAACCAAGTGAATTTTCAAGACGTACAATAAGACATAGATTGGCCGGATAATAGTTCCTAATTGATGGCCATGCAGCCTGAGGACATTAGGTTGCATAATTTCTGTTTTGCAGATGGGGGATTAGAAGTTAAATATTCAAATCATTTTCAGTTGGACATATAACCAGCTATGGTGAAGGTAGGGCCTTAAAGAAGTGTCTGATTTACAGTTGTGGTTTTACCTTTGGATTATATGAAACTCCTTTTTCCTTTTCTTTTATTTTCTTTATTATTTATTTATTTGTTTATTTTGAGACAGGATCTCACCCTTTTGCCCAGGCTAGAGTGCAGTGGTGCAATCACAGCTAACTGCTTGGTATGGTTTGGTTGTGTCCCCATCAAAATCTCATCTTGAATTGTAGTTCCCATAATCCCCACATGTCATGGGAAGGACCCATGGGGAGGTAATTGAATTATGGGGTTTGTTACCCCCATGCTGCTGTTCTCATGACAGTGAGTGAGTTCTCACAAGATCTGATGGTTTTATTAGGGGCTTTTCCCCGTTTGCTTGGCATTTCTGTCTCCTGCTGCCCTGTGAAGAGGTGTCTTTTACCACGATTGTAAGTTTCCTGAGGCCTCCCCAGCGATGTGGAACTGTGAGTCAATTAAACCTCTTTTCTTTATAAATTATCCAGTCTCAGATATTTCTTCATAGCAGTATGAGAGCAGACTAATACAGTAAATTGGTATTGGTAGAGTGGGTTGCTGCTATAAGGACACTCAAAAATGTGGAAGTGACTTTGGAACTTGGTAACATGCAGAGATTGGAACAGTTTGGAGGGCTCAGAAGAAGACAGGAAAATGTGGGAAAGTTTGGAACTTCCTAGAGACTTGAAGAGCTCAGAAGACAGGAAGATGTGGGAAAGTTTGGAACTTCCTAGAGACTTGTTGAATGGCTTTGACCAAAATGCTGATAGCAATATGGACAATGAAGTCCAGGCTAAAGTGGTCTCGGATGGAAATGAAGAACTTGTTGGGAACTGGAGTGAATGTCATCTTGTTATGCTTTAGCAAAGAGACTGGCGGCATTTGCTCCTAGTCTAAAGATCTGTGGAGATTTGAAATTGAGAGAGATGATTTAGGGCATCTGGTGGAAGAAATTTCTAAGTGGCAAAGCATTCAAGAGGAAGCAGAGCATAAAAGTTTGGAAGATCTGCAGCCCGACAATGCGATAGGAAAGAAAAACCCATTTTTCTGGGGAAGAAAATCAAGCAGGCTGCAGAAATTTGCATAAGTAATGAGGAGCCAAATGTTAAATCACCAAGACAATGAATAAAATGTCTCCAGGCCATGTCAGAGACCTACATGGCAGCCCTTCCTATCACAGGCCTGGAGGCCCAGGAGGGAAAAATGGCTTCCTGAGCTGGGTCCAGGGCCCCTCTGCTCTGTGCATCCTCCAGACTTGGTCCCATGTGTCCCAGTAGCTCAGCTCTAGCCATGGCTAAAAGGGGCCAATGTAAAGCTTGGGCCATTACTTCAGAGGGTGCAAGCCCCAAGTCTTGGTGGCTTACAGTAGTGTTGAGCCTGTGGGTGCACAGAAGTCAAGAATTGAGGTTTGGGACCCTCCATCTAGATTTCAGAGGATGTATGGAAACACCTGTATGTCCAGCCAGAAGTTTGCTGCAGGGGCAGAGCCCTAATGGAGAACTTCCACTAGGGCATTGCAGAAGGGGATGTGAGGTTTGAGCCCCCACACAGAATCCCCACTGGGGCACACCTAGTGGAGCTGTGAGAGGAGGGCCACCATCCTTCAGACCCCTAAATGGTGGATCTTCTGACAGCTTGCACTGTGTGCCTGGAAAGGCTGCCGACAGTCAATCCCTGCCTGTGAAAACAGCCAGGATGGGGGCTATACCCTGCAAAGCTGCAGAGGCAGAGCTGCCCAAAGCTGTGGAAGCCCACCTCTTGCATCAGCATCACCTGGAGATCATTTTGGAACTTTAAGGTTTGGCGACTGCCCTTTTGGATTTTGGATTTGTGTGGGGCCTGTAGCCCCTTTGTTTTCACCAGTTTCTCCCATTTGGACTAGGTGCATTTGCCAAATACCTGTACCCGCATTGTATCTGGGAAGTAACTAACTTGCTTTTTATTTTTCAGCCTCCTTTCAAGGCAGAAGGGACTTGCCTTGTCTCAGATGAGACCTTGGACTTGGACTTTTGGGTTAATGCTGGAATGAGTTAAGACTTTGGGAGAGACTGTTGGAAAGGCATCATTGTGTTTTGAAATGTGAGAACATGAGATTTGGGTGGGGCCAGGGGCAGAATGATATGGTTTGGGTGTGTCCCTACCCAAATCTCATTTTGAATCGTGGTTCCCATAATCCCCACATGTAGTGGGAGGGATCCAGTAAGAGATAATTGAATCACGGGTGTTGTTACCCCTATGCTGCTGTTCTCATGATAGTGAGTCGGTTCTCATGAGATCTCATGGTTTTATAAGGGGCTTTTCCCCCTTTGCTTGGCATTTCTGTCTCCTACCACCCTGTGAAGAGGTGTCTTCCACCATGAATATAAGTTTCCTGAGGCCTCCCCAGCCATGCAGAAGTGTGAGTCAATTAAACCTCTTTTCTTTTCAAATTACCCAGTCTTGGGTGTTTCTTCATTGCGGCATGATAGCAGAATAATACAGTGCTATAGCCTCGACCTCCTGGGCTCAAGTAACCCTCTAACCCTAGCCTCCCAAGTAGCTGGGACTACAAGCGTGTGCCATCACACTCAGCTAATTTTTAGATTTTTTTTATAGAGATAGGGTCTCCCTGTGTTGCCCAGGCTTGTCTTGAATGCCTGGGCTCAAGTGATCCTCCCACCTCAGACTCCCAAAGTGCTGGTATTACAGGTGTATGCCACCATGCCTTGCCTGAAATATCTTAATAAACTAAAGGATCAAGTGCTTTAGCTGTACTTTTGAGATCTGCCATGGCCATAAGAACAATTTGAAGAAAGAGATATGTGAGAGACCTCATTCGTGCTGGGTATGATCTAATGAACTATAAATCCAAAGGGTTTGTAAATGTATAAAATGAAGGTATATATATGTTGACAATTCTTATTCAATTCAGGAAACATTGAATGTGTGCTTCAGTGTTTACCTTGTATTTTATATTCAGAATCTAGAACTACTGAATAGCTCTGTTGAGTAACAAAGTTCCGTGAAACAGGCAAAAAACTGATGTTGAGACAAGAAGCTATGAATATATTTCAGTTATCAAGCAAAGAGAACATCTTCAGAGTTTATTCTTTTATGATACTTCTGCATTAGAACTGTTGAAAAGCTACATCATACTAATTTTATAGCAGCAGTATCAATTCAACAGACAGCTTTTACACATATCACTTTCTTTAATGCTCCAATCTTCAAGCCTCCAGAAAAAATAGTTGAAGATCTGGTCAGCATCACAAATCAAGACAGCACAGTGCACCTGTTGGGTATCACACTAAATATGACCTTGAGTAGCTCCTCCCACACAATCATATCCATCCATTTCTAAGCATACTGGTAAAATAATTTCTAAGTGGCAAGTCTCACTTTTGGTGATATAATTTTAAAATGGTAGCATGATGGCTGGCTGCTCATTTTCTTAAAATTCTAAAATTATTTGAGTTGACACTAGTCTCCAAGCATTTGTTATATTGGGATTATTCTGAAGACTAAGTGCTTCAGAGTTAGTGTACTATACATTAATAGAAAAAATATGAGAGACAATAAATATATTTTGGACTATTGAATATCTTTATTTATTTAGCAGACACACAAATATTTTTAGTGTACCTGGCACTATTTTAAGTGCCTTACCAAGGTCAACTTATTTAATTCTCACAGCAACTGTATGATTGATACATTATTATCATCTTATTTCACAGATGAAGAAACTAAGGAATAAGGAAATTAAATAATTTGCCCAAGGTCATATTACTAATAAATGACAGAACTGAGATTTGAACCCACATAGTCTGTCTTCAATTCTTCAAGCATAGTGTGCTCTTAACCACTGCTCAATACTGTCTACACAATAAGAATGTAAATTTTATAGCAATCTTTCCCTTATAATATTATAATAACTAAAAGTTTGTGCTATGCAAAACATGATTCTGACACCATAAACAGCAATATACCCACAACTGTCTGCTCCTATTTTGTTGTGCAAAACATACAATTTTTATAAAATTTTATAATGACAAATAGCTTTAAAATGAAGGAAAGAAAACCAAAATTATAATAGAGGGGTTTTTATCATCAAGAAAATCACTTAGAGTGGCAGAGAACAAAATGTGAAATAAAGAACAGCCACTTTTCAAAATGCAGTGTTATTACAACAGACAAATAGTCTTAGAAAGAGTAACAAATCTAAAGTCTTTTCAACTCTGGAACACAAAATACTGTGCTGTGTGCACAGCAGAGGGTCAGTAAATATCTGTGATAGATAAAGATTTCTCCCAGTAGATCGTCCTTCTTCAGGAGATGCTTATATTTTTATCCCTAGAGGTAAATGTTCAGCTAAATTGTTTTCCTTACTGTATGCCCAATCATAAAAGCTCACATATTTGGGTACCCAGAGCCCATCATAGGATTTTTTTCTAGGGAAAATGACTACAACCTAAGTTGGCTGAAAGCAAAATTGTCTCACTCTTAGATTCCCCTTTCTACATTGTTTTTCCCAAATCCTCTATCAAAATTCATCCCAAGAAATAAGTAAATAAATACATTTATGCTGAGAGATCTCTGGGTATTACTGTGCCCCAGATGTATTTAGATCATAACATCAAATGTAGGCATTAGTCAATTAGGCTGGAGAGGTATCTAAGAGTAAATGTTTACAGGTACCCCCAAATCATATCATCTATACCATCTTATAATAAAACAAACTTTGCACCTATGCAATTTGCTTATGACTATTGTAGAGAGGGGGTACACTGGAGAATTCAGCTAATATAAAATGCAGCAAACTCACTCCGAAAGGCCATATCATTCTCTGCACTCCATTCCTTATGAAACTAAATGATGGTTGACAATGAAATTCAAGCTTCTGATTCTTATTAAGGCTGACTATTGAAACTTGATTAGGCCTATAATTACACACTGCTTGAATCAAGAATGTCAAATAATGGGGCAGGACCTCTATAGCTTGGGAATCAACTTACAACCTAGGTTGGTCCATGAACCACTTGCTCAGACAGCACTCAGTCATAAATTATCCCAAGTTTAACCTGGTAAGCATTGTTGGGAGGGTATTTTTGGTCAAGAGTCCAAAATGGAATTTTCTACTCTGTAACTCTAGCTGATCCTGGGCACTCAGGAGAGAGAGAAAGAAAGAAAAAGGAAGTGAGAAAGAGACAGAATAGTCTATAATTGTGTGGCTAATGGGGAAAGCCAAGAAAAGTTATTAGATTTTATAAAAATTTAATATCTGTAAATACACAAAATGAATCAGTTTAATTTACAAAGTTAAAGTTTAAATTTTTATTCATTTTATTCATTTTTAAATAGAAGTAACCTAAGCAAGATACACTTTTATCCTTTTTTTTGAAACAAAAGGAAATTTCAATATGCTACATGTATGGCATAGGATTGATTTATATATACAGATAAAAAATTATATTATTATCTATTTATTTTGTAGAGATTGAATAAAACCTAATTTGGGATAATGTGAAATGACATGTGCTTACAATGTAATGTGTGATATGTATAAGAATATCTCTACTCTGATATGTTTCCTCAAGTTTTATTTTTAGGAATTTCACAGCAATTGTCAAGTACACACACCCTATATACCTATAGCAGTATAGCTACTGCAATAAACTAATAGGAATCTAGTTGAAGAGATCAGAGTGTATGTCAGACAGCAGCTTGAAGCTGGCCAACACACATGTTCAAGAGATGTATGGCATTTACATTGAAAAACAGACAGCCTAAGAAAGAAGCATCATGACCTCTGAAAAATATCTGTCCTGTGAATTGTATGATCCATGCTTACCTCACAGCTTGTCTCCATATCTGCGTAATTGGCTTTGACTTTACTCCTTCCTGTCTGACTGTTAACTTTGGGTTTCTTGTAGTAGTTCTACTCAACTCCGTTTTGGTCCTAACCTGGTTTCCCCTCCATCTTAATACTGTAATGCAGCACAGTTTACCATTTCAGTTTGACCATCCTGGCTTTCTTCCTGGGGTAATTGACCTTCCAAAGCTGTAGAAGTATAAAAAATCAAGTTCTATCCTAGAAATTAGAAATTCTGCTCTTGGTTCTGCCAAAAACTAGTGGTGTTTCCTTGCTAAGTTATCTGACTTTTCTATTTCTTGGATTTTTTTTTTGAAATGTAAAGTCTGAATTATATGATTATTAAAATCTCATGACATTATTATTTCAGTTTAATATTACTTGGGTCAATACTATCATTTTATTGATTCCAAGAGCAATAAAATCTTTGAAAGTGGATGAAGACTAAGTATATCAGAAGATGCAGTACCAGTGCCAGCCACTATTTTTTAAAAATTGAGGAACTTGAATTTAGACATTAACTAAAAGCCAACAAATATATGTATTTTGAATGCATGAGCTTCTCTGTGTTTTCCTACAGCATTGTCTTACCACAGAGCTTTCAACTCTTTCAGTTTCCAAGTTATACCAGGAGATCAGTCTGATTCATTGAGATGTTAACATCATGCTATCTAAATTTTTTCAGCTTTTAATTTTCAAGACATCTCCAAGTAAAATGATTGTTTTTGACATTATTTGACTTTCTTGATTCAAGCAGGGTGTAATTATACCCCTGATCAAGTTACTGTGGACAGCCTGAATCCAAAGACAGGCACCACATATGGAAGCTTTATGGTTAATCACAAACAGATACAACTGGATGTTTCATACCACACATTAGATTCTTAAAATGATTTCTGCTTTTTACAATAAGTAAAATAAAAAGATTATACATAAACATGCTAATAAATATTTGGTGTTTCAATTAAATATGAAATGAGGAAGTTTAAGTTTCAAAACCACTCAAATTTGCAGCATAGTTTTATAAACTTTTAAATTAAAATATTTCATTGTAATATATTCATTTATCTGCTACTGAAAACAAGTTAATCAGTCTGACCAGGACTATAAGGAGATAAAATATCCAGTCAACTTAGTTAAAAAATAACCTCAGACACAAAAGGAAAAAAAAATTTCAACTTCTTAACTCATGTAGACACAACATACATGATAATCTTCTTCTTTTTATATATTAAAAGTGCTATTTATCTCGGATTTATTATTTATCTCACAAAGCCAAGTTTCAGAGAAAGAGAAACTATAAATTCTCATACATATTATTTATTTATATCTATTTATCTAAACTATCTTCTAGTATTTTTATCACTCTGTACTTAACCCCTAAGATGGAGGTCAATTTCTAAAAACAAAGTAACATTAGTATTAAAACCAGACTTAAAGAGACCAAATAGAATTATTGCTGATGCTAAAAATGTGCTAGCGTAAGGCAAATCTGTATTCCTCCAACCTTAGCGAAATGTGAAAAATTTATTAATTATTTAGGTGCTTCATCAACAGGAGGTCAAAACTTTAACATTTTGAGATTCTTAATAAATAAGGTGCTATAGTTGCCTCCAAAATGCTGTTACTGCCTAGCTACTAAATATAAATGCTGTAAAATCTAATCTAGGTCATTTAAACGGATAGCATTGAAAAATAAATATGCTATACAGAAGAGACATAAAAGTTTTAAAGGGATGATAGAGAAGCAAAATGACCTTCGAAGTTAAAAACTTGAAGCTTTCAAATATATTTTCCAAATATTAGACTAATAAATGACAAACAAAAGATAAAATAACAGGAAGTTTGCATTAGTGTCAGCAATGCAAGTGGGAAAGTCCATTACATTTCTGGCTTAAACTTTGTGATTGCTAAACAATAATTGTTTTTCTTAAAAATATTTTTAATAATAAATTTGCATACCTAGTTCTTAAGCTTAAACTCATTGTCACCTACGTGTGTTGTGGGTTGAAGCTCATTGTCACCTACATCTGCTGTGGATTGAATTGTGTTCCCTAAAAGGATATAATTGAAGTCCTAACTTTGGAGAGCTATTAATGTGACTGTTTTTGGAAATAAGGCCTTTGCAGATGTAATCAACTGAAAGTGCAGTCATTAGGGTGAGCCCTAACACATATGATGGGTATCCTTATAAGAAGAGGAAAATGTCACATGAAACAAATAGGGTGAACTCCATGTGACAGCAGAGGTAGCTGCAGGGCAGGGATGTCAAGGATTGGCAGAAGAAGATAGGAAGACAGGAAGAGGCAAAGAAAGATTCCACCCAGAGTCTCAGAGGGAGCATGGCCCTACTGACACCTTGATTTCAGACTTCCAGCCTCCAGACTGAGACAATAAATTCTGGTTTTCTTAAGCCACCCAGTTTTTGGTACTTTGTTAGGGCAGCCCTAAGAAATTAATATAGTTCCTAACCAGTATCTGAGAGAATAAATTCTGGTTTTCTTAAGCCACCCAGTTTTTGGTACTTTGTTAGGGCAGCTCTAAGAAATTAATATAGTTCCTAACCAGTATCCTTCATATTACCTTGGTTGTAAACAAAAATGTGAATACTATTGAATAAAGCTTGTTATGACAGTATCTTATCAGCCACCCTGCATTCATGGGCAAGAGCTTTCAATCCAGTGTACTACTGAAGACAGCCTGAGATTTAAATGTGAGGCATGGCATTTTAAAGGTGTAAAACTAGCAGCAGTTTGGAGTTTGACAACCTACTTTTAATTTATAAAAATGCATTTTCTTCTGAAAAGACTCATTAAAAATGCACACAAAGAAATTTCATTTTGTAAATTTATACATGTTTCATCTTTGGTAGAGAAAAGCATTTGATAATAGTTGATTAAGGCATTTGCTTTTCTCTTTTCTGATTTTTGACCAGTTCTCATTTAAAATGAGAAAGAGAAAAACAACTTCCTTGATCTGGAAAGCATGTTTTTATATTAATGATGTTTTGGAGGGAATTGTTTTGTGACTTGAGTTAAATGCTTTTTTTTTATTATGTATTTATTTGTCTTGAAAAGTAAAGGAGGCATAATCAATAGTAAAAGTAGAATTTTTTTTTTTTTTTTTTTTTTTTTTTTTTTTTTTTTTTTTTTGAGACGGAGTCTCGCTCTGTCGCCCAGGCTGGAGTGCAGTGGCGCAATCACAGCTCACTGCAAGCTCCGCCTCCCGGGTTCACGCCATTCTCCTGCCTCAGCCTCTCCGAGTAGCTGGGACTACAGGCGCCCGCCACCACGCCCGGCTAATTTTTTGTATTTTTTAGTAGAGACGGGGTTTCACCATGGTCTCGATCTCCTGACCTCATGATCCGCCCGCCTCGGCCTCCCAAAGTGCTGGGATTACAAGCGTGAGCCACCGCGCCCGGCCAAAAGTAGAATTATTTTTTATTTTTTTATTTTTTTTTCGAGACAGAGTCTCTCTCTGTCACCCAGGGTGGAGTGCACCGGCACGATCTCGGCTCATTTCAACTTCCTCCTCCTGAGTTCAAACAATTCTTCTGCCTCAGCCTTCAGAGTAGCTGAGATTGCAGGCATGCCCACCACAGCTGGCTAATTTTGTATTTTTAGTAGAGGCGGTGTTTCACCATGTTGGCCAGGCTGGTCTCAAATTCTTGACCTCAGGTGATCGCGGCCCGCCTCGGCCTCCCAAAGAGCTGGGATTACAGGCGTGAGTCACCGCTCCAGCCCAGAAGTAGATTTTTAAAAAATGATTTTAGTTGTGCCTTGGTTTAGTTAAGAAGTGATTAGTTAGGCAAAATACAGAAGCTTTCTAGGTGTTGGACAGAGACTTACAGAATCTTCGAAATTACCAGCTATTAAGTATTTTTAAAATAAATTTTAGTCTTAGTGCTTCATCCCCACGATGAAAAAAGCCGTATCAATAAGTGTTTATAAAGATCATTACTGTCTCCATCCTTGTTTAGGGTTATGCAGATAATAGAAACAAATGGAAAATGTATTTCATGTCTCTAAAAAGAAGCTTACAATCCAGTTAATAAGAGATGATGTATTGTAGATCAATTAAACAATTAGAAAATAAAAGAACAGAACACGTTGAACCTTAAACTGTATGGAATGATGGCTTTTCACACTCCCAGTTTCAGTGTCAGTTATATATTCATGTCAGCCTAAAATTTACATAGATGCAACAAAGCCTGGAATTTCACAAATGTAAAACCAACATCAGCGGGGGTTATGTATTTTTGCACTCTAGGTTTTCTTTTTTTAAGGAGAGGTTTTTGTAGGATAGTGTCACCAGGAGGCCTGAGTTGTGAGTAGGGGCAGGCCTGGCGCGTGGATA
Organism: Symphalangus syndactylus; assembly: GCF_028878055.3. Taxonomy (NCBI): domain Eukaryota; kingdom Metazoa; phylum Chordata; class Mammalia; order Primates; family Hylobatidae; genus Symphalangus; species Symphalangus syndactylus. Next base: position 37,453,895 of record NC_072431.2, read on the forward strand.
TTCTTCCTTCCCACTGAAGAAAGGAATAGGTGTTGAATTGGAGAGAAAGAAAGACAAATAGGCACCATTTTAGGGTGGCAGTGAAAAATATGTAATATCACCAAATCTGAGAAAAATATGCAGTGAAAAATATGCAAAATTACAAAATCTGAGAAGTGATATAAGGGTCAATATTATAAAGTATCTAATATTATAAAAACATTAGAATAATTAGAACAATTTCCAGATGATGCTGGGAATAGCGAAAAGGTATAGACTCAGACATGAGTAAAGTAATAAGAAAATTAATATCGCCAACCAAAGAGGCACCCTGAGAAAGGGGAAATTTATTTTCCCAGAATGCATCAGTCAGTACGCTACCAAATGGCTGCCCCATTGCCCAAAACAAAACAAAAACCACTAGCTTTATCAGCAAGTTTTGTCTGCTATTCTTGTCAATGATTTGTGTTTAACTCCATCTTTTAGATATATCAGATACCACAATGGATCTTACGAAATACATTGATGAATGCTGGGAATTGAGGATACCAAAACTGTGAACTAAACTGTGAATTAAGCATATATCATTTCAAATAGTTTCAATTAAATTATCTTCAAGAAAGAAAAATAATGTTCCATATCTGTCTTTTCGCCCCAGGAATATGCTCTTTGGTTTGCTTTGTAGAAAGTGCTTTCCTCATGTGTTTGTTTATATAAAAATTTAATTGTTAACGTCTCAAAGATAATTGTACGATTGGAAAGAATAGACACAAAAATGTTTAAGAGCTAAATCTGTTTAGATTTATTGTATATTTGATTGACTGGGGAAATGACTTTCAGTTGACATCTGAGCCAACAAGTTAGCTGAAATAAAATTTTGCTTAATACCTTTGCATCAATAATCTAGGCACAGCCTCATTGATTGAGAAAGTCTGATCAATAGAGTATTACTGGCTGCCTAACTGTAACTTTGCCAGACTTTTTTTGCTAATTCTGCTGATGACCTTCTTACCACTGCTTTTCAGGTTCACCTTTTTTTCCACTTTGAAATTCAATTTGCTCCATTTGCCATTATTTAAAGAATTTACACATCCAATTGATTTTATCAACCTGCTTTAGTTAGTATATGAGATGTAAAAGATTGCACCTTATTGTAGTAAAGCTTTGGAACTTCCAAAGTACTCATATATTTAGCAAATATTTTTATATCGAATATACTCGGGAAAAAATAACCCATAACAATAAATTACAAGGCCTAAACAATAAAAAATGGAACATTCCCATTTTTAAAAATGATGTGCATAGCACAGGATCCACAAGTGTTAAAGAGGATATCATATTGAGGAAAAAAACAAATGGAAATAAGAGTGTGGCTCTGGTGTTCAGGGCAACAAAGGAAAGGGGGCAAAATATCCCTAACAGAGAAGGAAGGTTCATGGAATATATTAGAGCTTAATGAACTTTGAAAAGAATTATCAAAAACTGTGAAGAGTCTTAGAGTTTCATATTGCATACAGGCTAAGAAGTTCATCTGCCATAGGTTTATGGATGCTGGCAGAAGACACAAGACTCCTGGGTCAGAAACAAAGGACTTCATAATTCCTAACAATAGCAGTAGCCAGAGTATCAGCATTTTTGCTGGTTCCCCAAACCCCAATTCCACAGAACAAAGTGAAGAGGACCAGGTAACACCTGCATATGCAGTGTGTTGTGTTACAGAAGAGCAACTATGCATTTAGGGTATATGTTAATTTTTATAATAAAGAGTAAGCATGCCTGACCTTGATACCAGAGGGAGGCACTGTCACTTTTTGCAAAGGTTTTGCCCTACAAATATCTTTGTAATGATAATCCAGAATAAAACCCCTGTTTCTGCTTGCAAAATCTGCAGACACAGGAGAGATTCATAAAGAACTGTCTCCAAACAATTATTGGTTGTGAACATCTCATTTTACAGTTATTAAAATCAGACTAGACTGAGACCTGAAGAACCACGTTCCCCCAGTAAATCCCCAATTCCTCAATTTCTTGACCTTTTCACCTCCAATGACCTCTTCCAATTTAATTCAGCCACTAATTCTCATCACTCAATGTGGACCTTGTCATCCCCTAAACTTATTCCATCTCTGAAAAAACTCAATTTCAACATGAACCAGTCTCTGACTGCAGCATCCTCCCCTTTCAGCTCTCTCACCTAGCGACTGCTGCTGTTCTTTAGGACCTCCGTTCTCACAATTCCTGTACTTCATCCCTATCTCTCAGCAGCCATTTGTCTTCACATCCTGTCCTTTCCAGTTTAGACTCCACTGTCCATCCTTTTAACTGCTATTGTGTCAACATCCTCAACTTCCTCATCCCATTCTTCTTCCTTGGCATTTTCCCAGTAAAACCTCAGTTTTGAATAAAACTAAGTACTAGCTTTTTTTTTTCAGATACACCTGCACTGCTGATCACTGCTGTGAAAATGGTACAACACTGCAGACTGGTTTCAACATAAATTCATGGCCTCCAATATCAACCAGATTTTCAACACAGCATTTTTTAGCTCCATCACTTTTCTCAAATCTGATTCAATCTGGCCCACATGCACAAAAAACTAATATCATTTCCTCTACACACACACACACACACACACACACAAAGTCACTAGATGAAAATTCTCTCAACTTCTCAATATCAAACCTGCAAAAATAGCTGTAATGTCATCTGTCTTTTTCTTCTGCTCAAATGAAGGAAATGTCTCCCCCTCACATAAGGCTAAAGTTAATTCTCCTGTTTGTGCTTTGGAGGGTGTCAGAGCCAGCTTGTTGTCCTCCAACATCCACTTTTCTTTTCTTCTGAATTAACATAACTACACAATTGCAGCTGGGCATGTGGTCATCCAGAATCAAGACTATAATTTCCATCTAAACTTTCAGTTAAGTGTGGCCATGGAATGAAAGCAGAAATTTATATATAACTTCTGGGAAGCATCCTTAAAAGTAGTGGATGTAACCTTCTCCCTCTTTCCATATTGCTGTACGGAACTTAGATGTAAAGTCTAGAGCACTAATATTCAATAAAAATATAATGCAAACCACAAAGGCAAGCCATGTAAGTAATTTTAAATTTTCTATTAGTCACATTGAAAAAGTAAAAAGAAACAATTGAAATTACTTTTAATAACTAATTCATTTCATTTCATCCAGAATGTCCAAATTAGTATAACTTCAACATGTAATTAATATAAAAATTATGTAGATTTGTTACATTTTGTTGTATTAAGTATTCAAATTTCAATGTGCATTATACACTTACAGCACACCTCCATTTGTACTAGCCACATTTCAAGTGCTCAAGAGTACCACTTGGCCAGTAGCTACCATATTGGCTACCACAGGGCTAGCTAGAGTTCCACCTTGAGGCTTTTAGCCATGCACAATGAAACAACAATATGGAAGAAAATCAGGTTACTTAAAAGTGGTACCACATAAGTACATACTATTTACCCAGACTTCTACATGACAGAAAAATAAATTTTCATCTTCTTTAAGACAGTTACCTGAGTTTTCTTTCATTTACAGTTGAATCTCATTCCCTTCTGCTTCACCAGAAATGTATTTCCTTTCTCTGCTATACATGTTACTGCTACCATTAATTTGATCTTGCAGAGGAAAGTAAAAGCAACCTAACTGAGGGAAGGTAATATAGCATAGTAGTTAAGAGCACAGACTCCAGTGTCAGGCTACCATCAGTTTGATTTCAGCTATATACTTACTAGCTGGTGACTTTGGGAAAGATACTGAATCTCTGTGCCTCAGTTTCCTCATTTGTAAAATGTAGACAACAATAGCACTATCTCATAGGATTCTTATGGTATTAGGAAAAGTTAACCTATACCAAATACTGAGAACAGTGCCTGGTTCTCTAAGCTAGTTAGATAAATCTTCATCTACATACCCTCCTTATGACACTTAACCATTCAAGGTTTTTTAAATCTTAAAAAACAGTAATAATAACAAATCTCTCAACTGTTTGTCAGCTAATCCTTTATGGCCAAATTAAGAGTCATCTATATCTACATCTCTATTTACTCACCTACCACGGATGGTTCAGTTCACAGTCTGGCTTTAATTTTTGCCCCTCCACTATAACTAGTCTCCCTGAAATATCCACTGACTTTTGTTGCTAAATCCAATGGATTTCTATTACTTCATCTCTATTGCATTAGAGAATTAACCATTCCTAACTTTGAAATACTCTCTTTTATTGGCTCACTGAGTTTTGGCTAACTTTTCTCAGTCACTTCTGTGGGCTCCTCCTTTTCAGCATCATCTACCTCCATTTTCATCTTGAATTTCCTTTTGTTCTCTTTCTCTGTGTGCTCCCTAGATTGTCTCATCATTTCCAAGGTGTTTACAATATCTCAAGCTCATATAACATTCCCGTGCTTTACATCTGTATTGATATTTCCACTTAGATGTTCCACAGGAAGAGTGTTAGTTTAACTTCCAAACCTATTCCTCTTATTGACATTCCTATCTCAGTCAATGGCCTGAACACCTGCTAATTGCCCAAGCCGAGAGTATGGGCATTATCCTAGATTCCCCTTTCTCCCTCAGCCCTAGCAAGCTATCAACTACCAGGTCCTCCCAATTCTGTTCCTGGAATAAATCTTTATACTCATTTTTCGATATTCCCACTGCCATCACCCATTAAAGCCAACATTAACTAACATTTGAATTAATAGCCTCCTATATTATCTCCAGTGGCCAATCTTGATTTTCTTTGATCTACTCTTTGCACTATATTTCACAATCATGATTGTTGACTCTCTTGCTTAAAAACGTCTTCCCTTGTTATATCTGAAAGAAGTCCAAATTTCTTAAAATATTTTGCAAAACCTGTGTCATCTGGCATCTGCTTGCTTTTCTAATTCCATCCTTCATTCCCAGTCTCCTCATACACGATGCTTTAGATTCACTGAAGTTATACCAGCTCTTGGAACGTACCATGTCTCTCATCCTGTAGCCTCTAGTGGGCGCTGTTGTTTGCCACCCCAGGATATATTCTCTTCTATTGAGTAGCAGCTTGATTTCTGGATGCTGTTGACCCCAGCTCCAGAAGAATACTTTGAATTCCTAAACCATTTATTGTGACTCCATCTCCAACGTCCAAGTATTGGTTCAGGAATATGCGCATAAACTAAGCTGGTCAATCAAAATGAATCCTATGCTTTTTGATTGACAGTTAGGAAAAAATTATTTTCTATTTTTGGGTGTGTAAATGCAATGTCTAAAACTGACAGTTGTTTTGCTACCATAAGAAAATCCAGCCTCAGAACAAACTCAAAGCAGAGACAAAAAAAAGAAGGAAATTAAATTAGAACTCTAATAAATTTACATCTGAAACCCTCTAGACTTTTTAGTAACATGAACTAATAAACTCTTATGATTATTCGCTTGTCTGAGTTGGGTTACCTGCCACGTCTCCCATTTCTTCACCTAGTTAACTCCTATTCATTCTACTCTGGCCTTTATGTGGACACCACCAGCATAAATCTTTCTTGAAGCAGTGTTGCTGTCCGTTCTCTATACTTCCACAGCACCTTGAAACATCTTTATCATCATGCTCATCTGAATGACTTATAACTGCCTGTTCCTGTCTCTCATGAGATTAAAAACTCTGTGAGTCTCAACACCATGCCTTTAATGCTCATTGTTGTTTTTCTAGCATTTAACACACCTCCCGGGACATAGTAAACTTCATAAATATGTCAAATTAAATATAGTTAATAATTGTGGAGTACTTTCCATGTCAGAAACTGTGCTAATAATTTCACATATTTTATCTTAGTTCCTAGTCACAACAATTCTATGACACATGTACATTTGTTGTTAACTATTTTATAGGTTTAGATATTGAGGATTAGAGAGTTTAAACAATTTCTCCATGTTCACATATCAATATTAGAGCTGGAATATGAAGCTAGGTAGTCTGTCTCTAATGTATAGTCTTATTCACTACATTCTATTGTCTTTATAAGAAAAAAGTAATATATAAGAATCATATTTAGAAGTCTTCAGTATTTTTCCGGTACTTTACTGTTGAGATGCATTTTTTAATTCTCTTTCCAAAGCTCTCTTTGCAGGATCACAACGATGGAGCAAAATGATAAAAGTTTCACTTTAATAAGGAATGAAGAAAAAAAACAAAAACTGTGATCAGATTCTGTACTTTCAGTGAAACATTCCACTTAGTATATCATGAGGTTAAGTTTGGACTTAGTGCTCCCAATCCTCTATTTTACTGTAGTTTCTTCATATTTCTTCACCCCAAGATAATTTATAACTAACTCCAATTAAGTTGGCGTTTTGAGAAGGAAATTTTTTACGACTGTGAAATTTCAGAACATTGAACTAGTGCTTCCAGCCACAAAGCTGGGAATACAGGATGGACAGCATTACGGCTGCATAACATTCCTGACATAACTCAATGTTTATTTGTAGAAACTAATGCCCCAGAATATTCTCTTGGGACCTGAAATCTCCCCTTTGCTCTTTTCCCCTGGTAGTTGATTCTTACTGTCCACTATCCAACCATAATGATGTCAAGTGAAATCTATTTTGCTTGTGGGGGAAAAAAAGAATGGTTCACAACTTCACTCAGTTTTTTTAGTTAACATATTAACACTTGTTTCAGAGTAATGTGTTTGAGTGCTCACAGCACGTTTTGAAGAAACAATACATGAAGCAAGTTCTGTTTCTATTTAATAGATGTAGTCTCTAACTCAAATAATCTGGATTTTTTATTTTTATTTTTATTTTTGAGATGGAGTCTTGCTCTGTCACCAGACTGGAGTGCAGTGGCACGATCTCTGCTCACTGCAACCTCCACTACCCAGGTTCAAGTGATTCCCGTCTCAGCCTCCTGAGTAGCTGGGAATACAGGTGCTTGCCACCACGCTCGGCTAATTTTTTTGTATTTTAGTAGAGACGTGGTTTCACCATGTTGGCCAGGATGGTCTCGATCTCCTGACCTCATGATCCACCTGCCTTGGCCTCCCAAAGTGCTGGGATTATAGGCGTGAGCCACCGCGCCCGGCCAATATGCTGGAATTTTTAGGTCACCATTTGAATGATTATTTTCGGTTTAGCAAACATTTTTAGCTGATTTAGTTTCTAAAATGCTTAAAATTAACTTTTGGCTTACTACATAAGTAATACTTGTTCTCTGTAGAAAAATTAGAAAAGCATGCATATAAAAAGAAGAATATATAAATAATCCATGATCCCAACACTCAGAAATAATCACTTCAATTATATTGTAGATGTTCTCCCAGACTGATTTTGTGCATAAACACACCTACACACCGTTATTAAACAAATACGGGATTTTAGTCTATATCCTGTTTGATAAACTGCTTACTTTATTCAGCAATATTTGGTATACCACCAGTTTGGAATATGATGACAAAATTTACTAGACCAACCATGGTAAACAGAACTAAGACCTAGCTGACTTTATCTTTAGTAGAGGATCCACAACAGTATGATACGTCATATTTGCTTCATTCTGATTTAGAGGGAATCTTGACTCTTTTAAACTTGACAAACTTGCTCAAGCTCCATAGATAAAACTGAGAAAATATGTTGGATAATATTCAAGGAAGTTTATAGTTCTTGAAAGCAAACTGTATAATTGAAGAAATAACTGAAGCCTGAGAACCTATGTTATCTTGATTTTTTAATTACATTGATCAATTGTACCAGAATCATTTAATAAGCCATGTAACTCCACATAGACTCTAACTATAAACCTCAAAGAAACATAGAAAAATTGGAGGCAGAGGGATCAATCACAACATATGAAGATAAGTGACCCAACTATTCACCTTTCATTCACATAATTCGCATGGTAAAGACACAGACCTACTATGTCCTGTTTAAACAAATTTTCTTTATTATAGGCAATGATTCATATCATCTTTCAAAGGATTTAAAAATAGTCAGTGTGTGAAGGGCATTTGGAGATTTAAGCTTTCCCTGTTGCATGGTTCACTGCTAATATATCTGGGATATATCTACATTGGCACAAACATAACCAGTGAAATAATGTTTCAAAGATGACATTTTTAATGTGGAACAAAAAAGTGTGACCTAATGTTAATTACAGATGTCAATTATATTTGTGTTGTTTAGGGAACATTATGTCATTGGCAGTGTATTAAAAGATAGGCAGCCGTAATTTGAAATCATTTTGGCAAGTTACTCTCTGTAATGGAAAGGAACAGTGGCTGCCATCGACTAATCTCCCAAAGATACCAGAAAGCTTAGTGGTCCTGAAAATAAATTAGAGATCATTCGAAAAAATAAGAACCTTTGAAAAACTATGACTAAGTTGTGATGACTTTGGCTAAGAAAAAAGAGGATTTTATGATCTTATTGTTATTTTCAAGCTTAAGGAGGGTGATCATAAGGAAGATGGTGACCAGCTGTTCTTCAGGGTACAGCAGGAAATGGCTTAACTTGCAAGACAAATTTAAGTTGACATAATGTAAGAACTACTTGACAGCATTGAATTTTAATCACTTAAAATAGGCTCCTAAGGACAGCTGAGGGAGATGTCATCTTTGAAAATCTTTAACGTTATGATTATGATAAGCATTACAATTGGCTGCTGGGATTTCAGTAAGTTCCTATCTAGAAAGAGAGCTGGTTTGAGGCAGGATTACTAAATGAGCCCAAAACTCTTCCTGCTCTACCTTTCGGTATCGTCCCATACAGCCACTCCAAAGGGATTCCAACCAGATGACTGGTTAATTTCTTAATTCATTCAACAGAATTGAGTGTCTACACCTTGCTCCAGTATACGGATTGATTGCATTGATGTATTTGCCCAAAATATATAGATGTAACACTTTTCATCGGATCCTGCATTTATGGGAGTCTTTCTTATTAATTGGTATTTCTTTTTCTGTGCTTTCAAATAATAGGTCTTATGTATATAACACAGGTATCACAGCATAAGGTGTCCAGGGCTAGGAAGATATTAAGAATACAAAATGTATTTCTTATAACACTGTGGGGAAATAGGTGGTGTTAAGACCATCTAGGATTTCAAGATACCCAGAAAAGAAAGCGACGATCATTCTGGTAAATTTGCATCTCTTATAACTTAAAAGTTTTTATTTGTTTCTAGATTTATTACAGGAAATCACCGCATAACATAGGTTTAAAAGAAATCCCATGTAACATAAAAGCTATTCTAATGATGATGTCTAACTATTAAGAGACTCACCTGAAACAGCTTAGAGAGCCATTGAATTCAGTGGGAGATGTATGTGAGCATCTCAGAAGAAAATATAGGCATTGGGTTCTTAAATATGATAAAAGAGAATAATTAAGAGACTGGTAGTTATTGACAGTCTCAAAAAATAAAGCAATTAAAGGAATGAATTTCAACAGTAAGAAATGAAACACACTGGGTGATTTTTTTTAAAAAAGATGAGAGATCTTAAAAAGGGAAAGGAAATTATACAAATGCAATTAATTCTATTTGAAAGGCAGTCTATATCACTCAGTATTTCAATATTCCTTCTGAAAGCGGTGAGGCGCTCAGATTCTGTTTCTTTATATCAGGAAGTCAATTCTTTCAGGCCTATTCAGCCTCATCAAACTGGGTCTCCCACTGAGAAGCATCATTAGATGGCAGCTCTCCCAATCTTCCACCTGAGAAAGGGCCACTGAATTCACAGATTTTTATCCCCCACTGCACTCTCTCATATCCCACTGATTTCAAAGGGAGCTGTGTATGTCGAAGACAAATGCAAGGAGGCAGAAAGGGATGTTTGGATCCTTATATTCCTAAAAGCAAACACAGTTGTATAAGGAGGATCAATATTTTTCTACATAAGTTAATCAGGTGAATTGTACATAGCACAGGTATTTATCAAGAAAGGATGCTTTAATTGATTAATTTCATTCTTTTATTTATAAATTTATCTATAGGCAGAGATACCTACATCCTTTTTAAAAAATTATACTGTTCATGTTAGTACAATATAGGATATTTTCCTTGTATGTTAAGGTTTGGGTTCCATGACTAATACCTGTAAGTTATACTTAAATATGTCACAGTTAAATTCTGGTAATATCATATCACATTGTATCCATTTTATATAAACTGCTTCACCTTATGCAACAGGTGTAGTCATGAAAGTTTTGGTAACAATTTAATTTTTATAAAGAAAAAAATCTGTCCCGAGTGACCTAAATGAACAGGGTATTTCAAGGAAATTTAGGTTGAATCTTGCTTAAAACAAATAATCCTCTGGAAAAAAATCACAAAACTTTCCTTCTATATATATGTTTACTGTATTTTCTTAAAGGAGTACAAACATAAGCAATTTTATGCACATATTTCTATGGCTATAGTCAGACATTGACTTAACAGGTATCTGACCTTACTTATTTTCCATTCTCTTAATGTCGATATTCCACATTTGGGTCATTTTGTGTAAGATATCTGTCAATATGTTTTTTTTTCAACTTTTACTTTAGAATCAGTAGTGCATGTGCAGATACAAAGGTATCTATCAATATGTTCTAATGGATGTTTTTACTTTTATTTGCTTTGGTATTTCTTTTAATGGACAATATACTTGGTATTTGTTTTTAAATAAAATATACTGAATAAAACATTGGTAAGCTCTATTTAGGTAAGGATTAAAATTAGTAAAATTCATTTCCCCCATCATTATTACTAATTGAAGAAGAAAAAATATATTTTGTTTCTTTTCAAATATTTCTAATATTTCCATAAAAAGTAAACATGTTTGCCATTTATCCAGTATCAAATGTCTCGACATTATAATGTTAGCTTTTCAATAAAATGCATATCAATTGTTTTACATTTATCTACACAAATAATTATGAATGCATTCTTACAAACCATTCAAACAATACAGAATTTCCAGTCTCTTTGCTTGCGGTTCCCCCAATCTGCAATACTCTCTTACTTCATTTCAGTCTCAGCTTGAATGTCACTTCCTCTGAAATACCTTTGCTGTCCACTACTTGCAATTATATATCTATTTGTTTATTATCTGTCACCAATGAGACACTCTGTAATGGTGGGGTGGGGGCATGACATGCTTTTATTCACTATCTCCTAATTCCAAGAACAGTGCCTAGCATATATTAGACATACAGCTTTAATTCAATGGGTAAATGAATGGCAGACCCTAAAAAAAGTGCCTTTCAAAGAGGTTTCAGGAAGTATTACTAGTATAGAAATGCACAAACTTCATGAGTTTGAAATTAAGCAGCCAATCTTATGTAACTCTTTTGATGTGACATCATACATTTTAAAGGCATAAAAAGCACAGATTATACACAATAGAAATTCGGATAGATCTCATGCCACCTGTGTGCTGTTACATGGCTCCCAGTTCAGCACAATTACCAAAAAGCCACTTGATATCAGTATCTCCAAATCAACAAATGCCAGCTTCTGAAGCCTCAAATGCAAAACATAAATTCTGAGGCAAGGGTAAATCATATGTAATGCTGATTCAGATCATTATCTTTAATTGTTTCAGGTTTATAATTGTCATTGGATCATTGATGTCAATGAATCCTTTCCACAATTAAAATGATTACTATACCTCATCCAAGGATCCCTGTGAATCTTCATGAATTTAAAATTTGAAACAGGATGAGGAGTGTTCAGATGAGTGACAAAAATTATTTTTAAGTGAAAACATACAACTGGCTAACTCTCGTAATATCTTGTTGGAACAAATAATCTTTATGGTAAAAATTTTTCTGATCATTAGAATTCCCAAGTGAAAAATAGCTTTTCCAGAGTGAGAGTCAGTTTCTCATTTCCAAATTGTGTAATCTTAAGTGAAGCATTGTCTATTATGGAAGCAATTCTTGAATTAGATCAAAGAATGACTATTTTATTATAAACTGATATCCTGGGGTACACTAATTATTTGGGACATTAATATTACACAAAATATGTAAATTTGTTATTAAATAATTCGGGGAAACATTTTTGAAAATCAAGTATTGATGCCTCAGAGCCACTAATATGTAAATATGCATTGTGTTGCTCCTAAATGAGAACATACTATGCATAAAGAGGTTCCTTATTGATTTACCATGGAATTCTGTTTTCAGAGAGCATCTATTGACAGTAGTGTTCCAAGTAGTACTATCTGTTGGATAATACTAAAGTTGATGAACTTTAAGACACTTTCCAAAATTCTGTTTTTAAATGTTTTACAAAGTCAACTCCTTAGAGCCCAGACAGCAGAGAGCATCTAAGCAACTATCTCTGAACTACACATCCCATTTCAAAAAAAAGAGGTTTTAAATTTTATCTCTGCCTAGTATTTTATTCAAAACCAAAAATGGTTTGAGAGCTTAAAATAAACACCAAATATCTGTAGATACTGTATTTCAAAATCATTCCACAAAATTGTGTTTGGGAGGCTGAGGCAGGAGAATTGCTTGATCTTGGGGAGGCAGAGGTTGCAGTGAGCCGAGATCGTGTCACTGCCCTCCAGCCTGGGCCCCAAGAAGGAAACTCCATCTCAAAAAAAAATTAATTAAAAAAAATTATATTAATTTCTCATGGTACTGTGGGTTTACTTTTATGTTATTTTCCTGCAAAAAGGACATATGGTTAGGCTATTGTGTCCAGTGCTGAATAATTTGTATTAAAATAGCTGCTTTATAATCTAAATCCAGTATATATTTATTTATGTATCTTATATTAAACGAATTATGGTCACTTGATTCCTTCATAACCTTAAACTTAATGACAAAAAATCTTGATTACAATAGGTATATTGGTTAGTAAAAGTGTTGTATATCTCACTTATTTTAAAAATAAATTTATTATTGAAAATTTCCTTTATGTTAAAATTTTAAGAAACTAACACAGACATATCTCAGGCAATGTTTCTTTGCATAGGTTACAAATGAAATATGTAAACGTATTAAAAACTGTAAAATGAATTATATTTCAAATAAAAGTTATTTTTAATGTCAAACTGTTAATTAAAGTAGAAAAACCAAGTAACAATGCTCTGAGAGAGGGCATAAAAAAATATAGTAACAGTATTAGACAGCACATGCTGTTATGTGTTTTGATGGCACAAGACCTTACCACAATCCAATCCTGAGAAAATGCTCAATAAGATACAACCTAATTCATTTAATGAAAGGCAAAGTCCAGAAAAAAAAACAGTGGTAAATGGCAAATGTACTTTTTGAAGTACCTGGGAATAAATACAGAAAGTGCAATCGTGTCATCATTACTTTGTAAAAATATGTATAGTGGAAATAATAGATACAATGATGATAACTAATGAACTAAGGATAATGACAAGGAGTAAATTAAAACGCAGAAGCCAACTAAGCAGAGGGTAAAGGTTTTAAGGACCAAAAGTCTACATAAAAACAATGAAAAAATAAATGGGTAAAATATCCAGTATAAACAAGCTTCCTTTTCCCTAATATTAGCCCCTGGCTTGCAAGGTAGTATTTACACTTGGTTGTGAGGCCACATCATAGCCCCAGCAACATAACGTTTAGCAATTATACAAATTTCAATATACTCAGCACTCAACATAAGTAACAAGGGCCACCTCCAAATCACCGATTTCATTCAACACTTTCAAATAAACAATATGTGGTTTGACAATATATGGGTTTGCCCTTCCTTCTGCTTTAATAAAGTGGTCAACAAAGTGCTATTAGTGCAATTTACAGTCTCCGAGTCAGTGTGAATGATTAGAAAGTAGCTTAGAGGTATTTTTAAAATATAGTTTTTTCTTCACTCCAACCAAACAAAAAAGTTAGAGGCTTAATTGAAATGGCTACTTATATACAATATTAATGCATATATGGTGAATGATTTTGTCAGCATTTCTATTCAACTAACCTTGTTTCAAAGAACAAACAATTATGCTTTCAAAAACTAATGACAAATTTAAATGAGATATTCAAATAATGTGTTTCAAATACTTAAAAATGTTATCCCTTTCAAGAATATTAGGCAGAGAAAATTCAAAGATGCACTTAAAATAGAACAAAACAAAGATCTGCTAATATTACTAATACTTTAAGAAAATTTTTCACTGAAAATTTTCCTACTTAGATTAGGTAAACATTGGAAAATATATGATGATCAGAACTTCTTTGCCATGATATGTCAGTGCTATCCACATATCTCTGTAGAATTAGGAACAGGAAGATCCCAGGAAATTTATGTGGCATAAATTTACACCTAAACCCATGTGGAGCATGTACTGTCTCAAGCAACCTGAGTTTTCCTCATTTAGTGGTTCTCTGCTTTAACCCTGGATTGAGTCTGATATAGTTATGATTTATGGTTGGTGGGAGGGGTTAAGACTAAGCTGAAAAGGTAAAGGGAATAAAAAGAAGATAGTCCGATTCTCTTTCTCTGACAATAGCCATCAGCAAAGCCAACTAGAACCTGAATTAGCTTGAGATGTTAGTAGAACACTAGTGACAGCAAAGAGCTTTACATTTTCTCTTTTGAAAAGTTTAAACTATTCTAAAATGGACTAGGTTCAATATCTGGCCCAGATAATATCCCCAAAATGGTCTAGATCTAACTTGTTTTCCTTCTCTTTTTGCATTTTCTTTAGATTCAGCCCAGTGTCAGAAATCCAGGCTCCTTTGCCCATCTAATAAGAAAGAATGAAAGTTGAAAGGCACTCTCAGAAATGGACGTGTAAGGAGACATACACAGGTAACACTGATACAATTCAGCTTTAGTGTTTTGAATACTATCATTAATCAGAGTGGTTCTCTTCTGACATTGATTCCAACCGTCTCACCAACAGTAAAAGGAGCCATTAATGAAAGTCTGCTTATCATTTGCCCTTTTACACTAGATTATTTCTACATCAAAGTAATTCTTTCAAGTTAAAGGTGATAGCAAAAGAATTCAAACCTGAACCATACTGATACTATAGATATAACTACCAATTTACAGTAAATCAAGCAATAGAAAAACATGTTGAATTACATTGCAGGTATGCAGTCAGACAAATACAGAATGCATCTATAAGACACAAATATTGAAAGAAAAAATAAAGAGGGAAAGGAAATGACACTTGATGAAAACAAATCAAAGAAATAAACCAAATGCAACATTTTTTACCTTTTATTTTAAGTTCAGTGGTACATGTGCAGGTTTGTTACATAGGTAAACTTGTGTTAAGGGGGTTTGTTGTACAGATTATTTCATCACCTAGGTATTAAGCCTAGTACCCATTATTTATTTTTCCTAATCATCTCTCTCCTCCCACCCTCTGTCCTCCATAAGGCCCCCATGTGTGTTACCTTCTATGGGTTTATGTGTTCCCGTGATTTAGCTCCTACTTATAAGTGAGAACATACTGTATTTGGTTTTCTATTCCTGTGTTAGTTTGCTAAGAATAATGGCCTTCAGCTCCATCCATGTCCCCACAAAGAACATAATCTCATTCTTTTTTTATGGCTGCATAGTGTCCCATGGTGTATTTGTGGTGTATTTTCTTTATCCAGTCTATTGCTGATGGGCATTTAGGTAGATTCCATGTATTTGCAATTGTGAATAGTACTGCAATGAACAGATGCATGCATTTGTCTTTATAATAGAATGATCTCTATTCGTTTGGGTATATACCCAGTAATGGGATTGCTGGGTTGAATGGTATTTCTGTCTTTAAGACTTTGAGGAATTGTCACACTGTCTTTCACAATGGTTGGACTAGTTTACACTCCCAATAGTGTAAACATGTTTCATTTTCTCCACGACCTTTCCAGTATCTGTTGTTTTTTTTTTAACTTTTTAGTAATAGCCATTCTGACTAGTGTGAGATGTTATCTCATTGTGGTTTTGATTTGCATTTCTCTTATGATCAGTGATGTGATTTGGCCGTGTTCCCACTCAAATCTCATCTTGAATTATAGTTCCCATAATCTCCACATGTCCTGGGAGGGACCTGGTGAGAGGTAATTGTATCATGGGGGGTTTATCTCCATGCTATTCTCATGATAGTAGTGAGTTCTCACGAGATCTGATGGTTTTATAAGTGGCTTTTCCCCCTTTTGCTCAGCACTTCTCCTTACTGCTGCCATGTGAAGAAGGACATGTTGTTTCCCCTTCCACCAGGATTATAAGTCTCCTGAGGCCTCCCAAGCCCTGCAGAACTGTGAGTCAATTAAAACTCTTTCCTTTATAAATTTTCCGGTCTTGCATATGTCCTTATAGCAGCATGAGAATGGACTAATACAATCAGTGATATTGAGCTTTTTTTTCATCTGATTGTTGGCTGCATGTATGTCTTCTTTTGAAAAGTGCCTATTCATGTCGTTTGCTTACCTTTTTTATAGGGTTATTTGTCTTCTTCTTGTAAATTTGTTTAAGTTCCTCATAAATTCTGGATATTAGATCTTTGTCAGATGCATAGTTTGCAAAAATTGTTTTCCATTCTGTAGGTTATCTGTTCACTCTGTTGATAGTTTATTTTGCTGTACAGAAGCTCTTTAGTTTAATTAGATCTGATATGTCAATTTTTGCTTTTGTTGCAATTGCTTTCAGTGTCTTTCTTATGAAATCTTTACCCATGCGTATGTCCTGAATGGTATTGCCAAGGTTGTCTTCCATGGTTTTTATAGTTTTAGGTTTTACATTTAAGTACTTAATCCATCTCAAGTTAATTTTTATATATAGTGTAAGGAAGGGGTCCAGTTTCAGTCTTCTGCATATAGCTAGCCAGTTAGCCCTGCACCATTTATTGAATAGGGAATCCTTTTCCCATTGCTTGTTTTTGTCAGCTTTGTCAAAGATCAAATAACAGTAGGTGTGTGGTCTCATTTCTGGGTTCTCTATTCTGTTCCATTTGTCTGTGTGTCTGTTTTTGTACAAGTACCATGCTGTTTTGGTTACTGTAGCCCTGTAGTATAGTTTGAAGTTGGGTAGTGTGATGCCTCCAGATTTGCTCTTTTTGCTTAGGATTGTGTTGGCCATTCAGGCTCTTCTTTGGTTCCATACAAATTTTAAAATAGTTTTTTCTAGTTCAGTGAAGAATGCCATTCATAGTTTAATAAGAATAGCATTGAATCTATAAATTGCTTTGGGTGGTATGGCCATTTTAACAATATTGATTCTTCCTATCAATGAGCATGAAATGTTTTTCTATATGATTGTGTCATCTCTGATTTCTTTGAGCAGTCGTTTGTAGTTCTCCTTCTAGAGATTTTTAACCTTCCTAGTTACCTGTACTCCTATGCATTTTATTCTTTTTTCTGTCAGTTAGGAATGGGAGTTTCTTCCTGATTTGGCTGTCAGCTTAACTCTGGGTGTACAGGAATGCTAGTAATTTTTGCACATTGATTTTGTATCCTGAGACTTTGTTGAAGTTGTTTACCAGCTTAGGAAGCTTTGGGGCTGAGATGGCGGGATTTTCTAGATCATGTGATCTGCAAACAAGGATAGTTTGACTCTCTCCTAAACAAATGTAAAACAAATTAAGAAACAATGGAAACAAACTTAAGAATTAAGAAATAATTAAAACAAACAAGAAATAAATAAACCAAATGCAATTTTTTATCATGATTCAAACAAGTCAGTCAAAAAACCTACTCATAGCATTTAGGGAAAATTAAATACTGATTGTATATTAGATGACATTAATAATGTAACATTTTTAGAGTGTGAAGATGCTACTGTAATTATTTTTGAAGCCCTAATTTCTGAGAGATATATACTGAAGCTTAGATTTTAGATTTCAAAGTGCAGTCTGAGATTTGCTTGAAGACAACTTGTTGGTGTATATAGATGAAATAAGATTAAATAGTTACTGATATTAATTATGAACAAAACGTATTCATTATACGTATTTCTTTAGGTTTGTTCAAAATTTTCCACAACAAAAGCTGTTAACGAATAAATAATGGCGACGATGGCAAGAGTGTGTTTGTGTGTGTTTGAGTCTTTATATTTTTTTGAGATGAATAATCATCAGCTAAGTTGAGAATTTCTCTTTCTCTGCTGTAACTAATTTCTACAACAGTCTTCCCTATTAAAATATTATTTTAATTTGTCAAAGATCTGCATTATAGAGACAAATGTTAAAGAACCAATGCTGAGCGTTGGCTCATAGAGATGAAACAAAGAGAAGGGAGGATTACTAAAATATATAATTTCAGTGTAGTTTATACAAGGTAAGTTTATGTTAAAAATGAGACTCTTTAATAAACATTTAGCAAATATCACATTGAAATGTAAATGACTGAAAAATCTTCCCCTGAGATTATAAACAAAAATAGGGACCTAATATTATCACTTCAATTCAGCATTGTACTAGAAATCCTGACTAATACAATAAGGCAAGAAAAACAATTTTAATGTAAAAATTAGAAAGGGAAAAATAAAGCTTTTATTAACTACATATGATACACATGTTAATGGGGAAAATGCAAAAAGAACTTATTAGTACTCCTAAGTTAATTTATCAATGCCATTGCATAAAAACTCAATATACAAAATCAATTGTATTTATACATACTAGCAACAAGTAATTAAAAATAAAATGTATAAAATGATACTATGTATAATAGCATTCAAAACATAAAAATTCTAGGAATGAATTTCTTAAAAGGCATATACTAATGCTACACTGAAACATAGAAAACATTATTGAGTACAATTGAAGGTTAAAAGATAATAATAGAAAATACTATCTTCATGAATTGGAGTGCTACTAGATTCAATTTTGTAAAAATGTCAGTTTTCCCTAATTGATCTATTTATTTAATATAATTCCAATCAAAATCTCAGAAGGCTTTTGTTTTCATAGAAAGTCAATTCAAAAATATATATGAAAATGCCAAGAATATTCAAGACAAATTAGAAGAAGGGGTACAATGTTAGGGCATGTTCACTACCAGATATAAAGATACATTGCAAGCTAGAGTAATTAAAACAGTATTGCTGAAAAAGATAGACAAAAAAATCAATAAAACAAAATAGAAAGTATAGAAACAGACCTGCCAATATGACGAATTGATTTACTAAGTAGCATTGATTACAAAAGTAGCATGGCAGTACAGGGCATAAAAGGTTATATTTTTTAGGAAATGATGATGGATCAGTTAGATGTGCATATGGAAAAAAGTGAGTCTTCACCTACTTCATACTGAAGTATTCCAACTATTTTGTAAATCTAATGTGAAAGGTTTAAAAAAATATCTCCTTAGACGGAAGAATGTAAACAGGACAGCAAATACATGAACCATAAATTAAAAATTGTTAAATCTGATTATATTATAATTAAAAGTTTATTTTTAATCAATAGGAAAAATTAAAAGAGTAAACAGGCAAATCTAAGAGTAGGAAAATACATCAGATTGAGAAAGAGAGAGAGAGAGAGAGACAGTGGTAAGGAGAGAGAGAGATATAGACATAAATGTATCTCACAATGCATTTGTATCCAGAATACATAAAGAACTTCTATAAGTCAATAAGAAAGTAGAAACCCAGTTAAAAATGGAAAACCTTGCTGATTAGGCACCGCTCGAAAGAGAAAAACTAAAATGCTGCCAAACATGACAATGTGCTTCACCTCATTAGTCAATTACAACTAAAATGGATTACTACCACACACCCCAGAATAACCCTAACATGACAGGTTAATAAAGATGCAAAGCAAGTAGAATTCTCATGCTCTTCTTCTGGAAGTATAAATTGGCACACTTTTGGACAGCAGTTTGGAAATATCTACTAGTGCTGAACATATGCATCACCTATGGTCAAGTAGTTTCTCTCTATGGATATGTGCACCAACATGTATGTCAAGAATGTTCATGGCAGCACTATTCATAATAGAACCAAAGGGGCAACAACCCAAAGATACAGCAGTAGAATGGATAAATTACAGTATGTTCAAACAATGGAACACCATATAACAAAAATGATTGAATCTCACAAGTTCAATGTCAAATAAAAAGAGCAAGCACACTAAAAGTACATACAGTATGATTTATCTACAGTATATAAATTTCAAAATCAGGCATACATGATGTATGGTATTAGAAGCCAGGATAGTATTGACACTGAAGGGTGGTAACAACTGGTGCCTCTGGACACAGGTAATGATTTTTTTCTTGATGTGAGTCTTGATTGTATAGATGCAGTTACCTTACTAAGAAAAAACTCATCCAGCAATATATTTATTACTTATGTTCATTTCTATATATATATTATAGTTGAATGAAAAGTTGAATTTTAAAAATGGAAACAATATTTTTGCAAAGAGTTACTACACATCACCTTGTAGGAAGCAGTCACTATTATGTTTTCATATATTAAACTGGAATATTTGAGGTATAATAAAAGAGCTGTGTAATTGGAGAAATCCTTGATCATTTGAGTTACAAATCTCTGCAGCTAGTTCCACAAAATACTTGGAAATTTAGTAGCCCTCTATAATTTCACTGAAAGGATGTATATAAGTACCGTTAGAAGTGACTGATAGCTGTCACTTAACTATATGTCTCACTTATCTATATGACTCACTTACTATGAGTCACCTTTGAGATATATGCGTTTTTGTTTGTTTGTTTGTTCGTTCGTTCGTTCGTTTTTGCGACAGAGTCTTGTTCTGTTGCCCAGGCTGTAGTGCGGTGATAGGATCTTGGCTTACTGCAACCTCTGCCTCCCAGGTTCAAGTGATTCTCGTGCCTTAGCCTCACAAGTAGCTGGGATTACAGACGTGTACCAGCACACCCAGATAATTTTTGTATTTTTAGTAGAGATGGGATTTCTCCATGTTGGTCAAGCAGGTCTCAAACTTCTGACCTCAGGTGATCCACCCGCCTCAGCCTCCCAAAGTGCTGGGACTACAGGGTGAGCCACCGTGCCTGGCCAAGATATATATGTATGTTTTTAATTTAGCTATGCATAAATCCATTTATTTTTCAGGTTAGAAATATTAATGACGAAAAAATGATTACATTATTATTTTTCTTTATTTACTCTACCATATTAATGCTTGACTACTTCATTTGTTTCCTGTAATTATGTCCTCTGAGACATGACATTGCCTATTGATCCAAATACACAGAAACTTTTGGGAATGAATCCATATAAGGCAAAAATATTTCCAAGGGCCAATATAAATTTCGTGGCTAGACCAATTCTTGTGCAGACAACACTGCAATCATCGATCTTGTAGTTTTAAGGTTAAGCCCTGCATCAATATAGATACGAATTTCCTTTCCAAATAGCCGTTCTGCTGGAGTTTCTCCTGTCGTCAATCAGTTTCATTTCTGATCAGAGAGCAAGCATGGAGATTTGGATCACGATTAACTACTGATTCCAAACTTCCTAAACACTACTAATCCTCTCATTTTTAACGTAGGTATTTGGATATGATATAATTATTTATTTCACCATTTCCCTCCTTCAAAATTGCTGAAGGTTTATATTTAAATATATTCTACCTTTGTGTAAATTTGCTTTATTTAGCAATAAGCATAGAATTCTGCAGTTATGGGCATAAAACAAAATGAAAATACTCCACAAATAAAAGGTGTAAGTATAGCATTACTATTTAGAGAGTGTCTATCTGTTCAACATTCTTTTCCAAAGAGCACTGAAGGTAAAACTTAGCCACTGAGTGATCAGCTTCCAAGATTTTAATGGCTTTTCATTAACATGGCTCTTGTTAATATGTTAGTAGCTATATATTTTTTCTTAAAAGTGGTAAATAAAATACAATGTCTCAAGCCATGTATTAAAATCAGCTTCATTACTGTGTCATTATACTTCATGCTTTATTTTGCTTATAGACATTTAAAGTTTAGAATATGGAAAATGAATATGAAATATATGCTCTAATTTATCTCATATAGGCATTGTTGGTAGAGTTGCTATTTTTAAGAGAAAATCTCATTTCTCTCTTTAAGTTTTCCTAAAATGTGGGAAACCCTAAATTGTATAGGAACATGTAATTGGTGTTTGTTTCTTCCAGTAAGTAGGTGGTATGATTTCCCAGAGGGCAGGTGGTAAGCGCAGGGAGGAAGTGAGGCAAGGCTTTGTGGGAATTATTTGAGCCTTAAAGAAATTTAGAAGGTTTGGAAGTTAAATAAGGTTCAAGTTGGTTCTTATTGTGAATGTCTAAACTGTTTTTCCCTTCCTTGGTGAAGTGCCATAAAGTCAAGTGTGAATAGACTGTGAAATGGGCTTTTCTTGTGTAGCAAGCTTCAGCCAAATGGTGATTTTGTTTAAATACGTATGGCAGCAGCCTGTTTTGTGGGAAAGTTTTATATATAAACCTGAAAAACTGATCAAATGAAAATTATTCCTAAATTTTATTTAAATCATGGGATAAATCTTCATTTTCTTCTACTATATTTAGGCATTTTTTAGCCTAATTAGTAAAGATTTGAGCTATGTATACTTAAAAGAATGTATTCTAATGTAATACAGATTAATTTTTAAGTATTAATAGGTATATACAGAATAACAACAATGTAAAATGTGACTAAAAAACCACCTAAGTAAAAAAGACAAAGAATTGATTGTGCATTTGTCATACTGATGTCTCATTACAGAAGTTACTATGAAACAAATGTGGTTGACATTTTCAATTAAGAAAACAAGAAAAAGCAAAAATGAATGCTCACATGGGTTTTCTTAAGGGGTTAATAATAATGGTAATTCTTATCGGGGTTTCTGTTTTATAAAATGAATGCATGCTTATTATAGAAAATATGATAAAAGCTATAGTAATAATAACATGTATTTAAAGATTTGTATATTTTGGAATGTTATGTTATTGTATTAGTTCTCACAACAACCTTATGAGGTAGCCATTATAGTTATTTAACATATTTTAAAAGAGAAAACTGATATATAATTTCACTTTTTACATAAGTTACACAGCTACTAAGCTGCAAGGCTGGGATTCAATTATATATCTCTGACTCTATATTATAAACCCTCTAAAAAGTAGGAAAAAAAGAAAATAAAAATTGCCTACAATACCACAATTCTGATATAGATATATGTATCTCCAGACCAGCATGTAAAATATTTATAAGTTCAGTATAGTTAAATGATAGTTATTGTGGATTTTTACTTAAAATTTAAATTCCTTATGAGTCCTTTCTATTCCCAATTATCAAGGCTCTACTAGGATGTGTTGCTTAGAAAAACTTGATCAAAACTTACTCCATTTTCTAGTTGAAAACTTTGTACTAAGTTAAAGGAGATTACATTGCTACTTTTCTTTCCTCATTTTTTCTTGAATGCACTGATGAACACAAGATTGGAGGTCTTAAAATATAGGCTGAATTCTTTTTCATCCCACTTTGTTGATCCATGGCCTTCTTACCAGTTTGAATGTAGATGGTCCAAGAATAGCACCTAACTATAAATCATCAGGTTTGATTTCTTCTGCCTCTAAAGTTGTATGCCTTTCTTAGACCTTGGCCACAACAGGCTCTGAGTTAATGTCCTTTGCAACCTCTGGGAAGAATGTTGGAGTTTTAGTAAATATTAAATGTTGCTTGTTGAGTGTTTAGAAGCAATTTATTTCAGGGCCACAAGATCAAACTCCTGTGCTTAAAATGTTTGATAATCACCCGAGCCACACCTCTATGGCACATTGTTTATGAACTTGAACTGTTCAAGTTCAGTGTGATAGTTAAGATGGTGCACTGATTGGTGGTAATGGTCCACAGAAATGAAATTGAAACCTGGCTGTAGCCATTGAAGGAACTACCCAGTATTTAGGAGCTGCTGAAGTACAGAGAAAGACCATGACAAAGTTAAGTTGATGTACTTATGTGTTTTGTTTGCTTTCAAAATAGTTTCAGCAGTATAATCTTGATGCTTATGAAATAATTTTATAGAAGAATAGCCATATCAATCATTTGTACTTAATAAAGATGCATCGATTTATTTGGGCTTAAGACTTTCTGCTTAAAGAGGTACCCCCGAAATTTATAGAATAAGAAAAATCAAGAAAAGCTGGAGTGAAAAGCATTATTGTACCAAATGAAGTTGTCTTCTGTTGTACTGGATTTATTGTCATTGTTAACAGAGTTTCTTTCTTTATTACATACAATGAAATCAAACCACTTCTGACACAAATGAGCACAACTATGTAATATTTTATTAATACTTCTTCAAGAAAATTAGCAGATAGTGATAAGAAAAAATCAGAAACCACGGCCTAATTTCAGCTTCCACCATTGAATTGTGGGGATGAGCCTGTCAATAATCTTTGTTTTCTGGAATTGTAAAGTGGGTACAATTTGCTAATTTTTACAAATATTGCAGAAGATATGAAGAACAAACCTGTCATTTTCATTTTCAAGGAGAGGGATGATTAGCACTCTTCTTAACATTGGACCTAAATGTTTGATAGAATATAGAGGGGAATTCTCTGAAATATCATTGATTTGAGCAATATAGACATATCCTAAATAACCACAAAACCACCAAAGGGAATAAGGGAAGGAGCTGATCTTTTCTTTCCCTCATCTGACCTGAATACCAGTTCAATACTCTTGCTACTTTGGGGCTAAATTAATCATATACAGTTGGTTACAAATGTATCAATTATTTAGATAAATAAAAACATTTGGCTCTCTTTCCAAATTTTTCAGCTGTAATTGGAATATTCTGTTTCACATAATCTACCACCTCAGAGCAGAAGCAAATACAGCAAGACCTAAGGTATGGAGGTACCTCTCTGGAAAGCTAATAATTTCACCAACTGGCCTTCCGGGCTCTCCTTAAATCATTCTCCCAGCTGGGACTTCAGTGTGAATTCCGTGTCCCTTGTTGTAGTACAAACAACCTCTCTCTGTTGAGTGAGGAGAGGAAAAGGGCAGAAGCCACCTTCTGTGGGTGTATATGATTGTGTTTTCTCACCAACATGAAACCATAGAACGATTTCTTTTCTGGTTCTACAAATCATTCCACATTTTTCTTAAGAATTCCTTAAATCAGGATTATACCATCTTCTACTAATTTAGAAAAAGTATCACTTTCATTTTTATGGGAAATGAAGTAAACATTACCCTGCTTAATATTAGTCATCTATGTTTCTGCAGTAGAACATGTCCAATCAAAATATCTGTATGAAATTGTACTGCATAAGAGATAGATTCACATATAAGCATTCCCTTGAAGACAAAAGTTCTATTAGGCTGGTGTGAAAGTAATTGCGGTTTTTGTCATTAAAATTGTAAAATCACAATTACTTTTGTAACAACCTAATGACTATAGTAACATCTGCCATAAGAAACTAATAGATTTTAATCTGCACGTCAAACCGGATATCCAGATTAACAAATTTGTCTTTCTCTGAATTATTTTTATTATTATAATAATTATCTATCATTCTTCTACACTGTCTCTATTTCTTCTTTATTAATAGATATCTGTGTATAATTTAACCTACCACTTGCACTAAAAACAGAAAAAAAATCTCCTAAAAATTAGATGAGGGAGACTGTCAGTTGAATCACCAGGTATTTTATCACGTATGTCACTGTAAATTCTCATTAATTCCTGTTTATAATCATTGAAATTTGCCACAATGACTGTGACATCTAGAAAGAGTACATAGTTTACTCAACACTACTAACTGGCTCTAACCTGGTGGGTTTTTTTTTTCTGCAAGTGTTGACTTATAAAGAGAGAGAAACTATAGAAAGTAAATGTAGTGAGAATGGCTTCATTCATCATATAATCTCAGAAATTTAGGTATTTTAATAGAAAATCCCACATCACAAAGGGATAGTCTCCGTATATTCCTCTGTTGATCACGTTATTGGGAAACAGAGTCCTACTACAAATTCGGAGCATCCTGTTTGTAGTAGAGATGAGCGTCTCATCTTTTCCACGTGTATTCTATCTTTTTAGTATAGATGGTGAAATTTACAGTGAGCAATTGCCCGCCTGAAACCAGGATATGCAGAAGTCAAGTGCAAAGTCACAAATAGGACACAAATATCCTTGTCCCTAACCTCTTACTCAGTCCACAGCACTGATTTTCTCTTTGCTCTATGGTAGCAATAGTGGGCATAGCTAGATGCCAAGTACTTGTTCTTTCTGTCATCAAGAAATAAATTTCATGAGCAAAGGAGCTCAGCTAGTCACTGATTGCAAAGCACTTTGAAAATGGAAAACCAAACATAGTGTAAGTGCTAGGTGATGCTATTATTCAGAAGGTAAGAAACTGAGTACAGAGCCATCATTATGATTATTTGTAACATGATTGAGCAACATAAGTTTCACTATGAAATTTATTTTAGTACGACAGCAGACCCTGAGTTAATAACTGGAGGCTTTGATTATATGAACCAATTAGTAGCATTCTGATGCTTAAATATTTGCAGGGCGTCACAAAACAATCATGATCATATAGGCAATGTATTTTTCTCATGTCACTCTGCAAATAAGAAACACACTTCTGAATGGAGTAGTGCAGTGATCCTTAAAATGGAAACTTTGATGAAAGAACTGACAAAGAGTGTAATGACTCATAGTACTTAAAGTAAGACATTTAAACAAACTCCTCCAAAATTTTCCCACTGAACATGGAGCCTCTTGTTTAGGGAAAACTGATACTACTATAACATAATCATACATCTTTATGTATGATTCTGTTCAGAGAGTCAGCTTTACCACCCTTAGGAAAGAGCTCCCAGGAGTAACCGTGAAGTGAGGCAAGTGAAAGTGACATGTCATTTTTATCTTAATCTCTTGGCTCTTGTTTATATTTCTTCCCCTTCAGGCATGACCTTTCTCTTTTATTTCATCTATCTAACTTTGACCTAGTTTTGAAAGTCCAACCCATGCCCCCAAATCCTCAATGAAGTCTTCACTGAGGAGTTCAGCTCACATTGACAGCTCCCTTTAATTAACTGGTCAGTATACAACATTAACGTATGTTCCAACTTTTTCTTATAATTTTTGAACATATGGAAAATGGGAATTAATAGTTTAGAAACTACCCATATATGCAACTGAATACATATAACACCGAATTCAATAATTGGCATATTTTATTATCTTTAATTTTTTGCTAAACTATTTCCAAATAAGCTGTGGAGATAATGATACTTCATCACGAAGTGCATCAGCATACATTTCCTAAAAATAAAGATATTTTGCTACATGGTCCTAATACCATTGCCATACCTATGAAAATTAAGAATGATTCTATAGGTTGGTGCAGTAGCTCACACCTGCAATCCCAGCACTTTGGGAGGCTGAGGTGGGTGGATCACCTGAGGTCAGGAGTTCCAGACCAGCCTGGCCAACATGGTGAAACCCCATCTCTAATTTAAAAAAAAAAAAAAAAAGAGCTGGGCTGGGCGTGGTGGTGCATGTCTGTAGTCCCAGTACTCTGTAGGCTTGCTTAAGCCCAGGAGGCAGAGGTTGCAGTGAGCCGAGATTGCACCACTGCACTCCAGCCTGGGTGACAGAATGAGACTCTGTCTCAAAAATAATAATAATAATAAATGATTCTATAATCTAAAATAGAGTCTGTATTAAAATTTGCACAGTTGTCCCAGATAGCATTTAGATAGCTGGCTTTGTTGAACCAGAGAATCCAATTAACATCATGTTTTGCATTTAGGGTTTGATTGCTATGCCTCTTTCCTTCTTTAGGTCTTTTTCCCACTCTTTGGTCAGAAACATCCACTCACTTTTTAAAATCCTTTTGAAGATACTCAACCATGAGTTCTTAATAATATCCCACAATGTGAATCTGTCTGACTGGTACCTCATGCTATAATTTAAAGTTTATCTACACCTTGAATTTTCTGTAAAAGGAAAATAACTCAAAAGGTTTGATTAAATTATTCTTAAATATTTTTGGCGAACAAATTTTATAGGTAATGCTGTCACATACATCATATGAGGAGTCACATAATTTTAGACTTTTTGACTAATAATGATGCTAACTTGGATCATGTTTAAGGTGATGGCTGAGAAAACTATTCTTTGAAAAACCTCACTTTTCCCTTTTCAATTAGCAGGTAATGCTTCATAGTTCTAATATTTAATCTCCAACTTTCTTCCTGTTTTATATTTCCTGCTACATATAACATTCTAAATATTGGGAACTATATTTGACATTATATTCTATTGGCTACAGAGTCTATAACATCACAGTGCTGAGCATTCAGTAACTGCCTAATGAATACTTATTAACTATAGGATTTGCAACATCAAAATCAGACACATCCTAGCTCTTAATGACTCAATATTTGGCTATAGGCAGGTAGATTGCCCTAAGGAAATGTGCCTAAATTCTGCTTCAAGTTATGATGAAATAGTTTTAGCAGACTGATGTCCCCACAAAGATTAAAAAAAAAAGAATTCAGATATTTCAGAGTTTCCAAGGCAGCCAAGATTTGAAAGGCCAAAATATCATAAATAAGTAATGTTAACTGAGGTGACTCCAATAATCTATATACCTCTCTTCCTCTTGGGGCATATACTGAGTCTTGAAATGAGTAGAATGAGACGCTGAGAATCCACAAAAGAAGTTTGCTTCTAAGAGGCAAAGAAGTCACTAGGGCTGAAAATAATGTCATGAAGCTAGAAAGACAAAAATTAGAGTTCACAAAACCCAAAGCAGTCAAGACATGAGGAACCAAGATCTGTAAGAAAAGTGAAGTTCAGAGACATTAACCTAACTTCTGGCAATTATTTACATAGTAAGAAGTTTGCCAAATTCCTAAGTTTCACAGCTCAAAAGGCTAAGAAGCCAAGCAGAAAGCATCTTTTAAAAATGTAGAATTTCCATGGTGTGTATGTGCCACATTTTCTTAATCCAGTCTATCATTGATAGACATTTGGGTTGGTTCCAAGTCTTTGCTATTGAGGATAGTGCCACACTAAACATGCATGTGCATGTGTCTTTATAGCAGCATGATTTATAGTCCTTTGGGTATATACCCAGTAATGGGATTGCTGGGTCAAATGGTATTTCTAGTTCTAGATCCTTGAGGAATCGCCACACTGTCTTCCACAATGGTTCAACTAATTTACACTCCCACCAACACTGTAAAAGCATTCCTATTTCTCCACATCCTCTCCAGCATCTGTTGTTTCCTGACTTTTTAATGATTGCCATTCTAACTGGCATGAGATGGTATTCCATTGTGGTTTTGATTTGCATTTTTCTGATGACCAGTGATGATGAGCATTTTTTCATGTGTCTGTTGGCTGCATAAATGTCTTCTTTTGAGAAGTGTCTGTTCATATCCTTTGCCCACTTTTTGATGGGGTTGTTTGTTTTTTTCTTGTAAATTTGATGAGTTCTTTGTAGATTCTGGATATTAGCCCTTTGTCAGATGGGTAGATTGCAAAATTTTTCTCCCATTCTGTAGGTTGCCTGTTCACTCTGATAGTAGTTTCTTTTGCCATGCAGAAGCTCTTTAATTAGATCCCATTTGTCTATTTTGGCTTTTGAAGCTGGAAACCATCACTCTCAGCAAACTATCACAAGAATAGAAAACCAAACACCGCATGTTCTCACTCATAGGTGGGAATTGAACAATGAGAACACTTGCACACAGGGAGGGGAACGTCACACACTGGGGCCTGTCGTGTGGTGGGGGTCTGGGAGAGGGATAGCATTAGGAGAAATACCTAATGTAAATGATGAGTTGATGGGTGCAGCAAACCAACATGACACATGTATACCTATGTATCAAACCTGCACGTTGTACACATGTACCCTAGAACTTAAAGTATAATTAAAAAATGTAGAATTTTTGTAGTTTCATAGTACTGAAAATAAAAAAAAAAAAACTGGAGTTAAGGACATGCAGAGGATAGAGATTCTGGTAAGTAATTAAGACTCTCAGTTAGGAACCCTGAATGGAAAATCCTAGGAGTGGGGATAAACCCTAGGTAAACCAACCCAATTTTCCCCTGAGAAATAGAATCTGTAACATACTATCAAGGACTGAAACCCCCATCTTAAATCAGCTCAGTCTCTGATTGGCTTGTGGTGATATATGCTACTCTAATTTCCCACCACATCTATCCTACTCCAGTTGATTCTCTGAAGGAACATAAATAACATCTTCTAGAGTCTGTACAATGTTTAATACACAATATCCAGCAACTATTCAAAAAGTACCTGCCATACAATGGAAAAGGACTCAATTTTTTAAATCCAAAACCAAAACCACAATAACAAAAAATGATAGCAACACACACACAGGCAGCCAAGTGTAGGAATTGCCTGAGATGAATGTTTAAATAACTGTTATTGGTATGTTTTTACATGATAAAGTGAAAATTTTCACCTGAGAAATAGAATCTATAACAAAATATCAAGTAAAATCTAGAACTTAAAAAGAGAAGAACTGAAATGCAGGACTCAGTAGATGGGTATAAACCCAGATTGGAGACATAAAAAGAGGATTAGGCAGGTCGCAAATAACTGAGTAGAAAATACAAGGACTATGACATGAATATAAAAGAAAATTAAATATGCAGAAAAGAACATAAAACATGTAGCAAAAATACATACATATGTGTAACTGGTATTTCAGAAAGAAAGAACAGAGAGATTGTGGCTAAAGTAGTATTTGAAAATATTGGCCAAGAATTTTCCAAAACTAATGAAATAAGTCACAGATTCAAGAACAACAAAACCCCTAGCAGAGTAAACAAAAAGTAAATCATACCTAGTGAAAACATTCAAAACCTAATGAAAACAAAAGAACATGCAATCTTAAAGGAACTTAAAGGAGAAAAGAGCACATTTACCTTGAAAGGAGCGTTTTTATCATGGCTTCTCAAATGACACAACTGAAGATGAAACACACTTGAAAAACACGTTTAAAATACTGAAAGAAAATGACTACCAATCTGTAATTCTATATCCAGCCAATATTTGTTTCAAAATAAAAGGTGAAATAAATTATAAACTTATGAAAGCTTTTAAATTATTTAAAATTTTAAGCTAAATTATTTAAACATTTAAATCTATGATCAACTTGGAGTTAACTTTTCCATAAGGTATGACATTTAGGTTAAGTTTTCTTTTTTCCTATTTTGCCTATGTTTATTCAATTGCTTCAGTGCTGTGTGTTGAAAATGTTACTCTTCCTCTACTAAATTACTTTTACACTTATGTTCAAATAATTTGGCCATATTGTGTGGTGCTGTTTCTAAGATCGCAATTCTGTTTCATTACTTTCTGTAACTTAATAACACACAGTCTTGATTATTATAATATCTTACAAATGACTGAAATTAGGCTAAAAGATTTCTCCCATTTTATTCTTTTTCCGAATTGTTTTTGTTATTCGAGTCATAATGTATAAATATTTTTATATATTGCTTAATTCTTTTTGCTAATGGCTTGTAAAGAATTGGTGTATCTCTATACATGAAGGATTTTGTTGCGTAGTTTTCTTTTTTATACTGATTTTGTTTGGTTTGAGAAAGTGACTTCACAGAATGAACAGGGATGTGTTCCCTCCTCTTTCATTTTCTGGAAGAGCTTATGTAAAATTGGTGTAAATTCTTCCTTTAGCTTTTGGTATAACTTTTTAGTGAAGGTATCTGGGTCTGGATTTTTTTGGAAAGTTTTTAATTATAATTTCAATTCCCTCAAAATTATAGGCAGTAGGGTTTTATAAGACTATTCAAATTATCTATTTCATATTGAATGAGTTGTGGTAATATGTAGTTTTCAAGGAAATCTCCTTTATTATTATTATATTTATTTCCTTTAAGGTGTCCAATTTATGTACATAGAATTGTTTGTAGTATTCCCTTATAATTATTTGATTCTCTTATAATTCTTATTATCTTGCAATTCTTTTGTCATCTCAATATTTTATACTGTATGGTAATGTCTTCTCTATATTTTCTTTATCATTTTTATCGGTTGTTTCAAAAATTAGCCTTTTGTTTTTAATTCTTTTCTCTATCATTTCCTCTTTTCAATATCATTGACTTCTCTTTATTATTTTCTTCCTTCACTTATTTTGGGTTTAGGTTGCTCCCCTGTTTTTAGATTCTTGAGACAGTAGCTTATATTATCTACTTGAT
Organism: Symphalangus syndactylus; assembly: GCF_028878055.3. Lineage (NCBI taxonomy): Eukaryota > Metazoa > Chordata > Mammalia > Primates > Hylobatidae > Symphalangus > Symphalangus syndactylus. Next base: position 37,485,998 of record NC_072431.2, read on the forward strand.
ACTTTTCCTCTTTTCTCTTAAGGCAGGATCTCACTCTGTCACCCAGGCTGCCCAGCTAATTTTTTTGTATTTTCAGTAGAGGTGGGGTTTTGCCATGTTGCCAGGCTCTTTTTCCTCTTTTCTAATGTAAGTATTAAATGCTACAGATTTTCTTTCCAGCATTGCTTTAGCTGCATCTCACGAATTTTGAAATGTTATGTTTTTGTTTTCATTTAGTTTACTGTGTTTTTTAAAATGTCCCCAGACTTTCTCTTTGATTCATGAATTATTTAGAAACATATGATCCATTTTTCAAATGTTAGGAAAACTTTTTGATTGTTGTTGTTGTTATTGATTTCTATTTTGATTTCATTGTGGTCAGACAACACACTCTGTATGTTTTCAATTCTTGTATATTTGTTGAGGTTTGTTTTATGACCCATGATATGAACTACCTTGATATATGTTCTATGAGAGTCTGTAAAACATGTGTATTCTGCTGTTTAGGGGAATAGTCAACAAAATTTTATTTGTTTCTGTTGGTTGATGATACTGTTGAGTTTTTTCTATAGCCTTGCCAATTTTTTTTTTTTTTGAGACGGAGTCTCGCTCTGTCGCCCAGGCTGGAGTGCAGTGGTGCAATCTCGGCTCACTGCAAGCTCCGCCTCCCGGGTTCACGCCGTTCTCCTGCCTCAGCCTCCCGAGTAGCTGGGACTACAGGCGCACACCACCATGCCTGGCTAATTTTTTGTATTTTTAGTAGAGACGGAGTGTCACCGTGTTAGCCAGGATGTCTCGATCTCCTGACCTCTTGATCCGCCCACCTCGGCCTCCCAAAGTGCTGGGATTACAGGCACGAGCCACTGCGCCCAGCCTTTAGTCTAGTTTTTATGTCAATTGTTGAAAAAGGGGTATTGAAGTTTCCAGCTATAATTGTGGATTTATGTATTTCTCATTTAAGTTTTATCAGTTTAGGCTTCATGGATTTTGAAACTGCTGTCGATATGGCACATATACATTCTGAATTATTACGTCTTCTTGCTGTATAGACACTTTTATAATTATGGAATGTTCCTCTAATAATAATCTTTGATTCAAAGTTTACATTTTTGCTCTTCTAAAAATACATATTTTTAAGTGAATGTATTGTATACAGAATAGAGGTGTGTCATGTTTTCTTATCCACTGTTTCATAAATGTCTTTTAATTAGTGTATTTAGACCATTTACAATAATGAGATTGTAAGAAGCATTTGAACCAGAGCAATTCCATCTTGAACAGGGGCTAGGTAGAATGAGGTTAAAACCTACTGGGCTGCATTTCCAGGAGGTTAAGGCATTCTAAGTCACAGGAAGAGATAGGAGGTCAGGAAGAGATACAGGTCATAAATACCTTGCTGATAAAACAGGCTGCAGTATAGAAGCTGGCTAAAATCCACCAAACCAAGATGGCAATGAGAGTGACCTCCAGTCATTCTCACTGCTCATTATATGCTAATTATAATGTATTAGCATGCTAAAAGACATGTCCACTAGTGCCATGCCAGTTTAAAAATGCCATGGCAACATCAGGAAGTTACCCTATATGGTCTAAAAAGAGGAGGAACCATCAGTTCCGGGAATTGTCCACCCCTTTCCCAGAAAACTCATGAATAATCCACCTGTTGTTTAGCATGTAATCAAGAAATAACCATAAAAGTGGCCAACTAGCAGCTCATGCTGCTGCTCTGCCTATGAAGTAACCATTCTTTATTCATTTACTTTCTTAATAAACTTGCTTTCACTTTATGAACTCAACCCAAATTATTTCTTTCACAAGTTCCAAGAGTCTTCTCTTGGGGTCTGGACTGGGGCCCCTTTCCAGTAACAAGATGAGAATGTAGAAACTGAAATCTGCCATTTACTTTTGGTTTTCTGTTTGTTCTTTCTCTTTTTCATATCAATCTTCTTATTCTTGCCTCTCTACAAGTTACTTGAACATTTTTAGAATTCCGTTTGATTAATCCAGGGTGTTTTGAGTGTACTATTTTGTGTATCTTTTTAGTGATCGTTTTAGGCATTACATTACACAGATATTACTTATCAAAGTCTACTGGCATCAGCAATTTACCAGTTAGAGTGAATTTTAGAAACCTATCTCTCTCTCCCATTTATAATATTAGTATAGTTGTCCTAAATTAGTATAGTTGTCCTAAATATTTTCTCTACAGATATTGAAAGCCAGACACTTAAAATTTTATCCTCAATAGTCAAAATATAACTTTAAAAATTTAAGAAAAAATAGGACAGTTTATTGCATTTACTCATTTTTTTTATCATGTTCGTTCCGTTCTTCTTTTATAATTTTCTTTCCATTTAGGGAACTTCCTTTAGGCATTTTCTTAAGGTAGGTCTCCTTGCAGCAAATTAATTTTTTCTTCATCTGAGAATGTCTTGATTTGCTACATGACTGAAAAATATTTTCATTAGATGTGGAATTTTAGTTTGACACTTGTTTTCTTTTACTGCCTTTTAATACTGTGCCACTTCCTTTTGGCCTTCATGATTTCTATAAGAAATCTACTGTTTTCCCCTATGGATAATGTGTCATTTATCTCTGTCTGGCTGCTTTATATATTTTCTCCTTGTCTTTAGTTTTCTGAAGGTTGACAATGAGGTATTTTAGTGTAAATTACTTTAGGTTCATCCTATTTCTCATTGAGCTTCTTAAATCTCTAGTTGGTTTTTTTTTTTTTTTTTTTTTGCCAGATTTGGAAATTTTTCTTCCATTATTTCATTGAACAAACTCAGAGGACCACCTTCTTTTTTCTTTCCTTCCGAAACTTTGATGACAGAAACGTTAGATCACTTATTACAATCCCATAGGTCACTACGACTCTGCTTATTTTCTTCAGTCTATTTTCTTTAGTCTATTTTCTTTACATCATTCAGATAATTTCTATTGTTCTATCTTCAAGTTGAATGATTCGTTCTTATTTTTTCTCTGTTGTGTTGTTGAACCCATTCCCTAAGCCTTTTATTTTCGATTTTGCATACTTTCAGTTCAAAAATTTGCTTGGTTCTTTATAATCTTCTATTTGTTTGCTGAGACTTTCTATTTATTGTTTGTTTCAAGCAAGTTTATAACTGCTCACTGAAAAATTTTTTATCTTGGTTGTTTTAAATTCCTTGTCTAATAATTCTAACATCTATGCCATCTCTTTGTTGACATTTGTTGACCTGGTAGCTGGGGTGGTATCAGAGGACTCAAAGTGGAGTCTCAAAACTTTACCACTGCTCAGCAATAACAAAGCCATAAGATCTTAGAATGTGGAAAATTATTAAGATAAAAAAGGAAAGTATATAATGATAAAAATGTTCCATTCATCAATAATCTTATTAATATTAATTTTGCATGTACGAGTATTAATAAGAGCTCAAAAATATATGAAACAAAACCAAGAGAAAATAAGCAGAAATAGAAAATTCACATTTATAATTGGGTTCTTCAACATTCCTCTCTAAGTAGTCAATACAACAAGTAGACATAAAATCAATAAGGATTCAGAAGTCCTGAGCAATATTATCAACCAAATTGATCCCACTGATATTTATGGGACACTCCACATGAAAATAACAAAGTGTATATTCTTTCTAAGCACAATTGGAGCTTTCACAAGCTGGACCATTTTCTGGACCATAATACAAACGTTAACAATTTTAAAATGACTAAGATGATGCCATTTTTTTCACCCAAAGGGAATCAAACAAGAAATCAATAACAGAATGATATCTGGAAAATACCTGAATATTTGGAAAATAAAAACTACAATTCTAAATAATATATGGGTGAAAGAGGAAATTGTTGAAGAAATTAGAAAATATTTTGAATTGAAGGAAAATGAAACAATATAGCAAAATTGTGGGATGTAGCTAAAACAGAGCTTAAAAGAAATTTTATATCAATAAATGCATATATTAGAGAAGAAATATCTCAAATCAATTTTCTAAGCTGTCATCTGAAGAAATCAGAAAAAGAGGAACAACTAAAACCCAAAGTGAGCAGAAAAAAAAATAAAAGTACAGTAAAAATCAAGTAAATTGATAAGAAGAATTAAAGAAAAATCAAGAAAACCAAACCTGATTATTTGAAAAGAATTTTAAAACTTTATAAAGCACTAGTCAAAATGGCACACACACAAAAGTAGACAGACTTACCAGTATCAGCAATGAAAGAGAGAGTATCATTAAAGACTTTTCAGCCATGAGTAGAATAATAAGAGCCTATTATGAAAAATTGTATGCCTCAAAATTCAACAACATAAATGAGATAAACCAATTGCCTGAAAGATAAAAACTCCCAAAGCTTATATAACAATAAACAGATGAACTGTATAGATTTCTGTTGATAAATGACATTAATCATAGTTGAAATCTTCCAAGAGAGAAAACTCCAGGCACTAATGGCATCACTAGAAAATTCTACCAAATATGTTAAAAGGAAATAATGTTAATTCTACACAAACTTTTCTAGAATATAGAAGAGAAGGGAGCATCCCAATGCACTTTATGAAACCAGAAAAATCCTGAGCAAGTCATTACAGTAAAAGAAAATTATAATCTAATATTAGGGATACAACTTAAAAATCAGCAAATTGAATTCAACAGTATATCAAAAATATACTAGTGCTTATATTAAATGTAAAACATTACAATACTCCAATTAAACCACTAAGATAGATATGCTTAAAAAAATAAAATCAATATACATGCCACTTATAATAAACACAATTTAAATAATATGTGGACACAGAATTATTTTTAATAATTTTAATTTTTATTTTAGATTCAGGGGTTAAGTGTGCAGGTTTGTTACATGAGTTTATTTTGTGATGCTGACGTTTGGGGTATAAATGATCCCACCGCCTAGTAGGGAGCTTAGTAGCCAACAGGTAGGTTTTCAGCCCTTTCTCCTTTCCCTCTTTCCCCACTCTAGTAGTCCCCAGTGTCTATTGTTTCCATCTTTATGTCCATGTGTATCCAGAGCTTAGCTCCCACTTATAAGTGAGAATATGCAGTACTTGGTGTTCTGTTCCTGTGTTAATTTGCTCAGAATGATGACCTCCAGCTGTATCCATACCACTGCAAAAGACATAATTTTATGCTTTGTTATGGCTGCATAGAATTCCATGGTGTATATGTACCACATTTTCTTTATCCAATCCACCATTAATAGGCATCAAGGTTGAGTCCATGTCTTGGTTATGATGAACAATACTGCAGTAAACATACAGGTCCATGTGTCTTTTTGGTACAACAATTTCTTTTCCTTTAGATATATACCCAGTAATGGGATTGCTAAGTCGATGGTAGTTCTGTTTTAAATTCTTTGAGAAATCTTCAAACTGCTTTCCACAGTGGCTAAAGTAATTTATATTCCCACTAACATATAAGTGTTCCATCTTCTCCACAGCCTTGCCGGCATCTGTTGTTTTATGACTTTTTCGTGATAGCCATTCTGACTGGTGTGAGGTGTGGTTTTGATTTGCATTTCTCTGATGTTTAGTGATATGGAGTATTTTTTATATGTTTGTTGGGCACTTCTGTGTCTTCCTTTGAGAAGTATCTGTTCATATATTTTGCCTACTTTTTAAATGGGTTGTTTGGTTTTTGTTTGTTAGATTGCTTAAGTTCCGTATAGATTCTGCATATTAGACTTTTTCAGATGAATAATTTATGAATATTTTCTCCCACTCTGTAGATTGTCTGTTTACTCTGTTGATGGTTTATTTTGTTTTGCAGAAGCTGTTTAGTTTAATTAGGTCCCACTTGTCAATTTTTGTTCTTGTTGCAGTTGCTTTTGAGGGCTTAGTCATAAATTATTTCCCAAAGGCAATGTCCAGAATGGTATTTCCTGGGTTTTCTTCTAAGATTCTTATAGTTTGAAGTCTTACATTTAAGTCTTTACTCCATCTTGGGTTAAATTTTGTGTATGGTAAAAGATAGGGGTCCAGTTTCATTCTTCTGCACATGGCTAGCCAGCTATCCCTTCCCTGCACCACTGATTGAATAAAGAATCCTTTCTCTATTGCTTACTTTTATCAACTTTCTCAAAGACCATATGGCTGTAGGTGTGCAGCTTTATTTCTAGGTTCTCCATTCTTTTCCATTGGTCTATGTGTCTACACAGAAATTTTGAAAGAAAAAGGATGGACAAAGGAGCACCATACAAGCACTATCCAAAATAAAGCTAGTGTTGCTATATGAATAGCAGAAAAAATAGGTAAGAAGCATAACTGTAACCAAGATCAATATACTATAGTAAGAGTCAATATGCCAGATGATATGAAAATTATATGTCTGTTTGCCCAACCAGTATGAGTTAAAATATGTAACTAAAAAGCAAGAGACAAATTTATAATCACAGTGGGGGCCTTTAACTTCTTCCTTTTAATAAGCAGAAAAAAACAGAACAATAATCAAAAAGGATATAGAGGATCTAAACAAAACCATATAAAATGTTGTTCTAATTTTTATGTATAGAACGCTGCGAACAACATTAGAAAAGATGTATTTTTATCAAATGACCATATATGCTGAGATATTAAAGCAAACTTCAATATCAATTTGTTAAAAACTGAATGTGTTCATAGGGTGTTTTGACAACAGTGGAATTAAGTTAGGCATCAAAACAAAGTAGAAAAGGTAACAAGAAACACCCCCACCTCCCCATGCGCACACACACACCCCGACACACACACACCCCAACACACACACACACACACACATACACACACACTACACGTACATCATTTAGAAATAAACTATGGGCCAAAAAACTGAAAGATCACAAGAATTAGAAATATTGAGACCTGAATGTTAATATACATAGTATCTATCAAAATTTTTGGAATGCAACTAAAACAGTGCTTAGAGAGAAATATAGTCTTAAACGTGTATGAAACAAAAGGCTAAAACTCCACAATTGAAATGTCCATCTTGGGAAATATAAATTTAAAAAACAAGCAAACAGCAAGTTAAACCCAAAATAAGTATGAAGATTAATACAGAGATTAATAAAATTAAAAAACAAGCATTCAATATACAAAATTAACAAAATTAAAAGTAGGTTTTTTAAAAAAACTAATAAAAATTAGGAAATCTCTAACAGAATGGATTAAAAAATGCTAACAGTAGAAACTAAAACTATCACTGTAGAACTCAAGTATTAAAAATTCAAAATTAGGTTTTATGAACAATTTTATACCATTAATGAAATGACTTAATTCCTAGTAAAACACAACCTAACATAAACAACACAGGAAGAAATAGAATTTGTAATTTTAAACCTCTCACCTTCCAAAAAAATTTCTAGAGCGAAAATAAAAAATACTAGTTTCATATAAACATCCAGAGTTCAGGAGAAAAAGGACAAGCTTTGCAACATTTTTATGAGTTTAACAAAGTATTTACATTAAAAACTTGACAAAGACATTCAAGGAAGAAAAACTACAGGAAATCTCTTAAAAAACGTAGATGAAAAATCTTATACTAGATATTAGCACCTTAACGCAGCAACATATAAAAAGGATAATACACACAAGTCAGTGTGACTATTTTAGGAATGTAGAGTTGGTCTAATATTTAAATTCAATTATAATTCACCACCAGTAACAGAATAAAGATGAAAACTCATATAATTAACTCATTAGAATTAGAAAATACCTTTTATAAATGTATCTTTTCACAATAACACTTAGTAAACTAAAAATAAAAGGAAACTTTCTCATTCTGATAAAGTATCCACAAAATATTTCAGCACATTTATATTTAATGGTGGAATATAGAAAGCTTTCCTCCTGAGATTCAAATTAACATAAGAATGCCTTATCACCACTTCTATACAACATTCTACTGGTAGTGCTAACCAATGAAATTAAAAATTACAAGTAAGTAAAATATATAAACTTTGGGGGAAACCCCAAACTCCATTTTTAAGATAACATGATTTTATATCTAGAATATTCATAACTAAATCTAGTGAAAAACCATTAGAGTTAATAAGAAATTTAGCAAGCCTTATGGATTAAAAAATCAATATAAAAAATTGCATTTTCTAATACCACAATAAATAATCAGACAATTAAATTTTAAATAAATACAATCTAAAATAGTAAATCCAAAAAAAGGAATATCTCAAAAATTTGCAGTGTCTACACAATAATCTATAAAGCATTACTGAAATAAATAAAACAAGGAAAGATATACCATATTCATGGATTAGAAAACCCCATACTATATACATGTTAATTCTCCCCAGATTGACTCATATATTCAATAAAAGTGCAGTAAAAATGCAAATAGCTTTTTTCCTTCGGTTGGCATTTGACTTTTCTAACAATGTATAATGTAAATGCAAAGGGCCAAAAATAGGCAAGATAATCTTGAATAAGGAAAGTGAAGCTGGAGGACTTTTCCAGACTTATCAAAAGCCACAGTAATCACAGTGACGTTCTAATAGACTAATACACCAAAGAAAGACAACATAGATTCAGAAGCAGAGTCACACTTAGAATGATTTGAATCATGACAAAGATTACATTGCAGTGCAATGGGGGAAAGGGTGGTCTTTTCAATAAATGGACCCTGGTCAAAAGAAAAAAATATATATATTAATGCCCACCTCACACTATGCTCAAAAATAAATTCATGATGAATTATAGATCTAAAAGTGGAATATCAAACCTTTAGAAGAAAACAGAGGAAAATATTTCAAAGCCTTGATATAAACAGGAATTTCTTAACAAGACCCAAGAGCACTAACAATAAAAGAAAAATATTAATAAATTGCAATATATATTAAGAATTTGTGTTATTTAAAAGACACCATTAAAATAAGGGAAAAAGCAAGTCATGGACTGAGAAAAGACATTTATAGAAACACATAAGTGACAAGACATAAACACTCCAAAATATACTTTTTAAACAGCTAAAAATCAGTGAAAAGACAAAATTCATAGGCAAATGAGCAAATGCTTGAACCAGTACAACACAATAGAGGATAACAATGTGACCAATGTGGGAAATGTAATCACAACAAGACACCACTACACACTTACCAGAATGTCTAAAATTTATGTTGCTGAGGATGTGAAAGAATGGGAACTCTCATGTAGTACTACTCTCATGCCCTTTAGAAAACTGGTCACATCTACACTGAACATATGTGTGTCCTATCACTCAAAAATTCCAGTTCCAGATAGATATACATGTATATCCCAAAAATGTATGCATATACAACCCAGTGATGTTCATGGGAAAACTATTTGTAAAAGCCAAAAAGTACAAATTAGGTACTGGATATATGAATACAATCTACAGCAATAGGTAAGACTGGCCTGTTGCTACATGCAATAAAGATGAATTCTACAACATAATGTTAAGTAAAATAAGTCACACCCACACACACTAATCTTTCTTGATGGTAGATATCAGAATACTAACTGCTTTTGAAGGGAATATACTCTGGAATGATATGTGTGTCAGGAGTACTTCTGTTATGTAGGTTATTTTCTTTTTATTATGTTTGTAATTGACAAGTAAACATCATGTATATTTATTGTGTACAACATGATGTATTAAAATATATATACATGACAGAAAGGCTAAAGCAAGCTTATTAACATAAGCATTACCACATACTTTTTGTGTGTGTGGTAAGAACCCTTAAAAATCTAATCTCTCAACAATTTTCAAGCATATGATACATTGTTTCAGGTATAAAATACATAGTTATCAAGCATCATGTTGTACAATGATCTCCTGAAATTTTTTCCTCCTATATAACTGAAATTTTTTATCCTTTGACCCAATCTCTCCCCACTCCCTGTCCCTGGTAACTACCATTCTGTTCACACTTCCATGAGTTTGACTTTTTTAGATTCCACATATAAGTGAGTTCATGTGGTATTTGTCTTCTTCTTGGCCTGAATTGTTTCACTTAATGTCCTCCAGGTTCACCCATGTTGTTGGAAATGACAAGATTCCCCTCTTTTTGAAGGCTGAATAGTAATCCATTGTGCACATACACCACATTTTCTTTATCCATTCATCTGTTGGGGAAAGTGCTGCCATACTTTCTCTGCAGGTGACCATATATAAATAAAGCCACTGATCTGATGTGCATGCTCCTGTCCCCAGACTTCTGCATATTTGTGTAGATAATATTACAATCCCGGCCCTCCAAGCCATGCTGACCTAGCTAGAGGGTGCTCAAAAACTCTTGTCCCATCTCCAAACTGTCTCTCTCTCTCTTTAATTTTATCACAAAAGATCACTATCTTAACAGCATTCCACCTCTGTCCCTCATCAACTGCCATTGCTTCTTCTGCTTTCACAAAATAGAAGCTTCGTAAAGACCTCCCCACACCACACCCAAGAACCGGGAAATTAGCACAGAACTATCACTTGTGATAATGAAAGACATCAGGCAAGGGGGAGCAAGCCACCAGTGTACGCCCCAAATATCTCAAATGACCAGATAGAGTCTGAGTTTTTCTTTCACAGTGTGTAAGCAGCAATAATCAGCAGAGATCCCACCATAACTTTTAGGACTTGAACAAATAATCAAGAATAAGCCACCTCTATTTTTCTTCTTTTGGTCTCCTAAAAAATTATTTATTTTCATGCTAATCCTCTTCCATTCTGAAAAAGTCGCTTCTCCCCTCTGAAACAAAGACTTCTACCTCTGTTTTTGATCTACTGTCCTTCCCATGATCTAGGATTATCCTCTATTAATTAATCCCTCTTTTCTTTTTATCTTCAATCTACTGTTTCCATTTCTCAAATGGCAAGCATGTTTACTCCAATTTCAATTAAAAGGAAAAATTCTGCCTTTTTGTCAATAAAGCTGTAGCTTTTATCACATACTGGAGCTCAGAATCTTTTTATCTAATGCCTACTAGATATGCTTAATCTGCATATTATACAGGCACTTCAAACAGGTTCATTAAGATTCCTGCAAAATTTCTGTTTGCCTACTCTATATAATGATGTTCTTCTCATTCGAGTCATCAGGTCATGTCAATTCTGCCTTCTAAAATATCTCTCAAATACATCTAGTCAAGTTCATCTGTAACTCCTTCAATTCATTTTTTTAACCTTCAAAAATGATTAAATTTGTTCAAAAACAAGTCCAGTTATACTCTACATATACAACATGCCTTACAAGGTTGGACAGTGAAAAAAAAAGGAGAGGCAAATATATACCAACAGATAGGTACAAAAAGAAATCGGAAATACTCTAGGGCATGCTTACTATAGTGAATTTAATTGATATTGTTCAAACTAGAAATATTATCATCTACTCAAGGGCCCATTGAATATGTATACAAATGGATAAAGTATTAGATCACAGGTCAACCCTCAATCATTTTCAAAAATTCAAAATTATATATACCCCTTTAAACAAAACACAATAAAAAAAACTAAAATAGATTTTAAGCAACACCTACAAAAAAGAAATTTCATCTAAATAAGCCTTCAGTAAGTGTCAAAATTATTTACTAAGGAATACATAAAAATAACTTTTGAAGAAATTACAGGTCAAACACAAGACATGGCAAAAGCAGTGAGAAGAAAATAATAATACCCATTATTTTCAATACTAAATGAGGAAATCATGGGCATTCGACTCAAGAATAAACACAATGAAACCCAAGGAAAACAGGAATTAATACAAATAAAAACAAGAATTTTTGTTTGTTTGTTTGTTTTATGAGACAGGGTCTTGCTATGTTGCCCAAGTTAGAACACAGTGGCTATTCAGAGGTACAATCGTGGAACATGACAGCCTTGAACTCCTAGTCTCAAGTGATCCTCCTGCCTCAGCCTCCCAAGTAGCTGGGACTATAGGTATGTGCCACTGATCCAGAAAAAAACAGGAATTTTAAAAAGAAAAACAGAAAATCAGAATATGCAAATAAAACAAAGATAAATCAGTTGAGGAATAGAAACAGACTAATAAAGGTAGCAATGACTTTCCTTTGTACCATAAAGACCACTTATGATAAGACACCTCATTAAGAATAGCACCTATAGTGCCTAAATTATTAAGAGCTAACTTCACAAGAAATATAGAACATTCATGTTAAAAGCAAGGCTGGGCACGATAACTCCTGCTTGTAATCCCACGACTTTGGGAGGCCAAGGTGGGCAGATCACTTGAGGTCAGGAGTTCGAGACCAGCCTGGCCAACATGGTGAAACAGTGTCTCTACTAAAAATTCAAAAGTTAGCTGGGCATGGTGGCTACTCGGGAAGCTGAGACAGGAGAATCGCTTGAACCAGGGGAGTGGAGGTTACAGTGAACCAAGATCATGCCATTGCACTCTAGCCTGGAAGACATAGGGAGACTTTATCTCAAAACACAAGCAAACAAACAAACCTTGACTTGAGGACATAAAAGAAGATATAAATCAAAGCTGTGGCATATTCTTGAAAGAAAACAGCATTGCAATAATGTCAGTTACCTTTGTATTTGTTTTTTATGTTTGCTGTAACAGATTACTGTGAATTTTGTGGTTGAAAACCACACAAATGTATTCTCTTAGAGTTCTGGAGATCAGAGTTTCAAAATGGGTCACAAAAATCAAGGTGTTAGTGGGCTGCTTTCTTTCTTGAGGCTCCAGAGGGGAATTCCTTCACTTGCTTTTTCCATTTGCTTTTCTTATAAAGAAGCAAGTGACAATTGCTGTAACATTTGGCTCACCCAGATAATCCAGGAAAAGATTCGGGATATTTAATTTAATCACAGCAGAAAAATCCCTGTTACCATGTAAGGTAACAAATTCACAGGTTCTAGGGATTAGGACACGAGCATCTTGTGGGTGGTTATTATTCTGCCTACCACAACCTCTAAATCGATTTTAGAAATTGATTACAACTCAGTTCTTTTTTAACTTGACAGAATGATTCTAAAATATACCTGAAAACTCAAATAGGAAAACTAATTCAGAAATTTTTTGAGGATTATAAAAAGAAAGGACTTTCACTGCCAGATGTGAAAATATATGACACCATAATAATTAAAGCAATGTAGCAGTAGTATAAGAATAGATTTTAATACATATATGTATATATGTAATTAATATTATAGTACCTGATAAGAAGTGACATTTAAGATTTGTTGGGAATGGGCTGATTATTCAGTAAATTATGCTTCAAGAATAGGTTAATTATTTGGGAAAAAAAAGTTTGGATTAAAGTTAGATCTGTACTTCCTACCACATGTCAAAATAAATTCATGACGGATAAGAGCATTAAATATTAAAAACCATTAGGCTTTAGAGTAAAATATGGATGAATAATTATTCATCTTTTGATGAACTGGGTGAAAAAAACTTTCTAGGTATAAAGGAAGAGGAAGAAATAAAGGAAAACATTGATAGTTTTGACTACATTAACACATATACACATGAACTCGCAAACATCAAAAAATACCACAAACAGAAGTAAGAGAAACATAAAAATAATAAGAAAATGTATTTTCAATTGTATGACAAAATCTCAGGCAAGTAAATAAAGAAGAAAGCAAAAATTTCATTAGGAAATTGGGCAAATAAATACGAACTTGCAAAGAAAAAATGCAAATGATTAATAAATACATTTTTTAAATATTCAAACTGTTCTACTAATAAAAGGAATGCAATTTAAAACAGCTATACAATGCCATATTTCCCTACCAAATGAGCAAAACTTCTTTAAAAAAATATTTATATGGTATTATCCAATGTTTCCATCAGGGTGGAGAAACAGGTATACACCATTCTAGTGTAGACTTAAGTTCATTCAAGATTTTTGGAAAACAACTAGCCCCCTTTTAAAGGCCTTTAAAATTACACACGCCTTAAATCAGAAATCTGACTTTAACCTAACATGTATGTAAATAGTTTTAAGTAAGAATGTCATTTATGATTGCAGAAAAGGAACAATGGAACAACCAAAACTCCCATCAATGATGGATTGAGTAAATCAATTGTTGGGTCCACAGGAGTAAATGCACGTGGTTATTTTAAAATCACACTTTATAAGAACACTTAAAGATATGGAAAAATGTTCAAAATATATTAAGTAAAAAAGCATGTTATAAAACTTCCCAAATAATTTCTTAAAGTATAGAAATACATCATATTTGAAAGAAGGCTGAACATGAAAATACTAATGGTGTTTTTCTCTAGATATTGAAGGTATAAATTTTTGGGTGGCGTGGTTAGTTTTTTGCTTCGTGATTTTCTCTATTTTCATTGTAAGGTATTAAAATGATTATTAATGTTCTTATAATCAGAAATACTAGATGTGATTGCTTTAAAAACCATCTCAATAATAAAGCAAAAAAGATACAGAACAATTAGATTCATCCCAATCAATTGTTAAACTTTTAAAAATTCATCTTTTGGACTTTTCTTTCCCATCTGAAGTTATTCTGCCAGCATGTTTAAGTTGTTTATGTCAGTTAGTACTGAGAATATCTTGCCTCAGATCAGCCTGGTCTAATTAATACAGATGCAGTTTTCTGCTTCCCACTGGTGAAATTACTTTTCAATACATCTTAGGCAGGATTTCAGTTAAACTTCTTCAGCAGAACTGTAGTTTCCAGAAATTGGGACATTTTCCCATGTATCCCCTTAGACATAACTATTGGACCCTGGAACGGCACCATAACCATGTGTGTTGAGAATAATGACATAGGCTCAGTTCAGCTCCAAAAAGCAATTTGTTAAAAGAGACCAGAATTGAAGAGGAAAAGCCCAGAAAGAAGGTAGATTCCAGTTGAATTAACTCTGTTTAAATTTGTACTTTAGCCTTCATTGAGCTTCTGATACTATAGGAGGCATAAGTCCTCTTTGTGTGGTGCCTGCACTGCCTCTCATGATTGCTCTGATTCTCCAAAATACTTTCTTCTTCCATGTTTACTATCTTTTGTTGATTTACTTTTTGTCTATTTTTCATTTTCAAATCCTATGTCCACTTACACATATAGTTACCTAAGGATAACTGGTCTAATGTATTAAGTTTTAAAGTTTAAATTAAGAATCCACTTATTTGCCTTTCTCTGTCTTTCTCAGTATATAAACATCTAATACTGAAGTTTTACAGAAAATGCCCTGCTGCTTACATGTGGCTCATCTGTATTAGGAAAGTGATGGCAATGTGGCTTCCATAAGAATGAAATTCTCACAGTTACCACAGGCAGTCATCAAGTATTGGAATGTGACACACCCAACCATGATGTCATATACATTTAACACATAAAAGCAGGAATAAAGCATTGAAATATAAATACAACTCTTACTTTGTTCATGAAATGGAGAGTTTTCAAAAGAACACACATGGGTATCTGAGAAAAATAACGTGTGGGTGCTAGATTGAAGTGTTGATAATTTTCACCGTGAATATCAGTTCCCACATTTTTCTGACCCATATTTTCTCCTGAAATATCACCAGAAAACATTTTTCTCAAATTGTCCTTTCAATTCCAGAGCTAAATTCTCAATCCTTTAGTAAAAAAATGTACTTTGTTTAAGAAACCTACCTTGGAGGATAGTCTCAAATATTGTAGCTTTTACTACAATGTGAGTTAATAAACCATTCAATAGTTCAGAAATATTTTTAAACTAAAATTTTTCCTTTCTTCTCCTTTCTTTGTCACTCTTTTATCTGCATATAACATAATTTTTTACATTGGGTCTTGTAAAAAATTAGGTCTCTAGGGCTTTATGCAAAAAGCTGTAATTTGTACATGTAACTGATGGGGTTCAGGACAAGTTACCCCAAAATAAGGCACCTTGGCATAGGAGAAGACAGCAGAAGCAGGAGGATCACTCTCACATTCTCTTCACCCTTCTTCCCTGAAGGTAGTCCGGTGCGGTGGCTCACACCTGTAATCCCAGCACTTTGGGAGGCCGAGGTGGGCGGATCACAAGGTTAGGGGTTCGAGACAAGCCTGACCGATATGGTGAAAACCCATCTCTACTAAAAATACAAAAATTAGCCGGGCATGGTGGCATGTACCTGTAGTCCCAGCTACTCAGAAGGCTGAGGCAAAAGAATTGCTTGAACCCAGGAGGCAGAGGATGCAGTGAGCCGAGATAGCACCACTACACTCCAGCAGGGGTGACAGAGTGAGACTCTGTCTCAAAAAAAAAACAAAAAAAACTTTCATTCCAGAGGCACCCTTACTATATTGGTAAGAAGTGAACATATTTTTTGTTGTTTTCTTTTGTTTGTTTCTTTTTGTTTTAGTTCTTAAATTTTATAGTAAGTTAAATCAATGTAAAATAATTACACATTCATTTTTACTTCTGAAAGAGAATGTAACTGCAATCAAATTGTCAGACATATATCACAAAATTATCAAAATAATTAGGAGAATTTACTTTTTACTCTCTGTTCCTCTTGCTTCTTTGTAATGCCTAGTTTCCTTTTCTAGTGAGTCCTCTACATTGGGCAATGCTTATTTTGTTGGTCCCTGTAATCCACACATTAATCTCTTCTTTCATTATCTTAGTTAAGTAGTGAACATCTTTATCATATACAAAGATATTACAAAGCATCTGAACAAACAGGCCTTGCTCAATTTCCCTTAGTTTATTATCACGTGATCATATCACTTTTGTTCTCCTCTCATATTTCTTCATAAGTATTTCTTCATCAAAATTAGCATGAAAATACACCAGTTCCTCTGTTTCCTTGCCTCTTCCTTTCTAAAGGAACTCCATCAAGTTAAACTTATATTAAATTAATTTGTATATTTTTCTTTTGTTAATCTGTGTATTGTTATAGGAGTGTCAGCCATGAACAGCTATGTTGAATGAGAAAATAAATCTTTATTTTGCCCACATAATGAATAACTTTGAGGTTAAAGAAAGGTTGAAACATGAGCTACTTATTTAGAAAGTTTTCAGTATTTTTTCCTTGTATGTTTATTTGTTAGTTTGTTACATTCTCCTAATATATATCTAAATGGTTTGGTCAGTTCAGTCAGTTTTGTTCACCAATTAATTCATAGCTCATCAATTTAGTATGAATTTTATATGACTAGACAGGACATAGTCACATGCAAATTGGAAATCATCCAGATAAACTGATCTGGGAACAGGGTAAATAATTACCATTAATGTGAAGTTTGGGATCTGATTCTCTTAACCAGGCCTTCTGTATTGGTCAGAATGAGATCACTGCCAAGTCCTAAATGCTGGTTAGCGTGTTTATCTGTTTTATAGATGCAAGGAATTTCACATGGCTTGTTAATTTTTTCTCACTCTACTTCTAGAACATTATGGTCTAAATTGCATCCAACCTTTTGCACGCTTGTTTTGAGTTCTTTTTGTTGTACCTACAGTATAGCACATTTGATGTCAAATCTGTACATTCTAATTACACAGAACTAAAAGCAGACAGGCTCCTGTAAGCTTGTGAACCAAATACAACCAAATGTTTCCATTTGTGAACCCAAGATTATTGAGGAATTTCAAATATTTCTCAATGACAAAAGGACACGCTTTCAGAATTAAGGAAAACATAATTAGTCTTTTTTAAATTTATAAAGCTTGTGATAACAAAGTTTCTTTTTATATGCTTTTTAGAGTCTGGTTTTAAGCACTTCTTACAGTGTTTTCAGTAGAAATTTTGTAGCTTGGGCTTGTTCCCTGGAATCTAAGAGGAGAAACTGACAAGCAATAAGAATTAAACTGACTAGTCTAATTTCATTGCCTAAGCTAAAAGAAATTTTAGGACAGAGAAAAGCAGAAAAGAGTGGGTTTTTTTGTTTGTTTTTGTTTTTTTGCATTTAAAAGTCCACTTGAATCTTCTAAATTCACTCTGAACACAAGGCAATAAAATTTACATGACCTACATATATATATGGTCAGGTATTTAGGACTAAAAACAAGCCTGGCACTGATTTATGGAATTCTTTGTGCTTTGACGTGACCAAGGGTGAAAAGGTTTCTTTTGCTAAAAATAATGACACCCATACCTAAGAAAGCAGCTGGACGCCATTCTTGAAGCTATAAGACTTTGCTACAACTCAGGCCTGTGACCCTGGTAACCAGTCAGTCTATAATAGGTTCTTTTTTTTCTCACAGATCTTTTTCAATTGAGTAAACTCCTTAGTTGTTTTGTTTTTGAATACCAAGTGTTTAGTATATGAGACAGCCATTTCATATATGATAGTTGCCATTGTAGAATTGGATAGTCCATTTTTACATAATTTCACTTCTGTATAAAGATGCAATTTTTCTGCTATTAAATCAGTAAGTTAGCATGTGTGTCAGGGTGTGTGTGTGTGTGTGTGTGTTTAGGCACTAGCAAAAGAGTTAACTCTCCTGGACCTAAGGTTTTCATCTGAAAATGTCATATATGATGTTCTAGTTTAAGTAAGTGAGTGGGAGTGGTTGCTAGTGGTGTAGAGAGAAGGACTATAATGTATATTTTTATATATGTTTTCAAATATTTATAATGTATATAAAGGTCGAAAAAATCTTTCAATTGCATATTCCAGGCATAAAATAACTTAAAAAGCAAATAAATGAACATAAGACAGCAGACATCAAATTCTATAAACCATTTCCTACCTCTTTTTCACCAGTGAGATTTTGTTCAGGAGCATGTAGGATGTTAAATTTTGTTCTGAAAATATGTGCGTGAATCTTCTTTCTAAACATATTCCTTGACTCTAAATTTATTGTTTAATTAAGTAACTAAATGGTGAATGAGTTGAGTACCACATAACAAAAAAGAAGTTGTTCTATCAATTCTATGTAACATTCACAGTGGAAGACCTGAATAGTTTTCCTGATTTACGGAGATCACACAGGAAATAGGCAATTTGGGGAATGCTTTTTTGATGTGAATTAAAATAGACAAATTAAGGTCTTTGGCATTTTAATCAAACATTTATGGGGGAAAAGGAATAAATCATTTGTAAAAGGCTCTGACCTATCTTCTTTTTTTCTAATTTTTGATTTTGCCCATTCAAATTATTACAAGTTTTTGGCATATAAATGGCAGAAAGCATGAATATAATATAGTTAAAGATAATAGCATTGATATATAAGATTTTGTAATATGCTCTTGAATAAAAAATAGTTTTCTGGGACATAAAAATGCCATCCTCTTTTGGAAAGAGTGAATCTTCCAAAAAGAAGAAACCAAGCAGGGAAGGAGAGGTGAATAGGATGCTTGCAAGGCAACATAAACCAAATCAACAGTGATCCCAAATGAATCTCTTACCCATTCATACATCTATTATTTGTGTGTCACCAGCTACATACACAAAATTGATTTAAGAAATCCAAAATATGGCCGGGCGCGGTGGCTCATGCCTGTAATCCCAGCACTTTGGGAGGCCGAGGCAGGCGGATCACGAGGTCAGGAGATGGCGACCATCCTGGCTAACACGGTGAAACCCCATCTCTACTAAAACTACAAAAACAAAATTAGCCAGGGGTGGTGGCAGTCGCCCGTAGTCCCAGCTACTCAAGAGGCTGAGGCGGGAGAATGGCACGAACCCGGGAGGCGGAGCTTGCAGTGAGCGGAGATCGCGCCACTGCACTGCAGCCTGGGTGACAGAGCGAGACTCCATCTCAAAAAAAAAAAAAAAAAGAAAAGAAAAGAAAAAAGAAAGAAATCCAAAATATACAAACACCATGACAGAATTTTTACTCTCAAAGAACTTACATGTGAGTTGAGAAGAAAAGATTGATTATACTTAGGGAATAGTTAAATTGTAATGCTCTCGGTGCCTAGTTCAGTGTCTGGCATGTTTTAGGTCATCAGTGCCTCCATTCAACAAATATTTACTGAGAATTTACTACATTCTAAGCTCTGGTCCAGGTGCTTGGGATGCAGCAGTGAACACAACAGGAAAATTCTACCTTCAGTAGTGAGTTGAATTGTAACCTGTGAAAGGTAGTCCACCCTGAATAAGTGTGTGACCTATTTGTAATAAGGGTCTTTGAAGATGTAAATAAGATAAGGACTTCAAGATGAGATCATCCTGGATTAGGGTGAGCCTTAAATCAAATTATTTATGGCTTTCTTGAGAATGTCCTTTTAAGAAACAGAAGAGACAACGCACAGACGCAGATACAAGAAAGCCATGTGAAGACAAAGGCAAAGCCCCAAACCAAAGAATGCCAAAGACTGTCAGCAGCTCCCAGAAGCTATGACAGAGTCATGGAACCAATTGCTCCTCAGAGCCTCCAGAGAAAACCAACTGTACCACACCTTGATTCTGGATTTCTGGCGTGCAGAGCTCTGAGAAAACAGCTTTCTCTTCTTTTAAGCCACCCAGGAAACAAATGTACTTGCTTTTGCATGGCTTAAATTCTAATATGGAGGGAGGCAGAGCAACATGGGGGAAGAGAAAGCTCCACTAGTCATCCATCCCACAAGGACACCAAGTTAACAACTATCGACACAGAAAAACACCTTCATGGGAACCAAAAATCAGGTGAGCACTGATAGTACCTGGTTTTAACTTCATATCACTGGAAAAGACTCTGAAGAGATAGAAAAGACAGTCATGAATCACCAATGGCACCTACCACCCCTGCCAAACCCCCTGCCCACTCCCAGCAGAGGTATGATGTGCAGAGTGTCTCTGGGAATTAGGGAGGGAGAGCACAGCAACTGTGAGGCAGTGAACTCAGTGCTGTCCTGTTATAGCAGAAAGGAAAACCAGATCAAACTCAGCTGATGCAAGCCCATGGAGGGATAATTTAAACCAGCCCTAGCCAGAAGGCAATCATTGACCCCACAGGTCAGAACTTGAGTGCCCACTAGCCCTGCCACTGAAGGCTACAGCATTCTGTGTCTCCAAGTAAACTTGAAAGGCAGTGTAGGCCATAAGAAATGCAACTCTTAGGCAAGCCCTAGTGCTGAACTAGGCCCAGAAATGGTGGACTTGGGGGGCATGTGACTTACTGAGACACCAGCTAGGGCAGCCAAAGGAGGGCTGGCATCACCTTTCAACTAACACCAGCCTGCACAGGTCATGGGTCCAAAAGAGACCCCTTCCTTCTGCTCGAGGAGAGGAGAGGGAAGAGTAGGGATTACTTTGTGTTGCATCTAGAATACCAACTCAGCCAAAGCAGGATAGAGCACTGGTCAGAATTGTAAGGTCCCCCCTTCCAGGACCTACCTCCAAGACAACATTTCTAGACACACCTTGGGCTAGAAGGGAGCACATTGCCTTGAAGGAAAGGACCCAGTCCTGGCAGCATTTGTCGCCTGCTAACTAAAGATCCCTTGATTCCTGAATAACCAGCAGCAATACCCAAGTACTACATCAAGGGCCTTAGGTGAGTCTCTGAGACTTGCTGGCTACAGGTGAGATTCAGAACATTACCAGCTGTAGTGGCTACAGGACAAAACTCTTCCTTCTTGAGAAAAGCAGAGGGAAAAGTAAACAGGACTTTGTCTTGCAGTTTAGCTACCAGCAGAGCCACAGTGGGATAGACGCACTGATATGGTTTGGCTGTGACCCCACCCAAATCTCATTTTGACTTCACATGTGTTGTGGGAGGGACACAGTGGGAGGTAATTGAATCATGGGGGCAAGTCTTTCCCATGTGGTTCTTCTGATAGTGAATAAGTCTCATGAGATATGATGGTTTTAAAAAGGGGAATTTCCCTGCACAAGTTCTCTTCTCTTGTCTGCCGCCATATGAGACATGCCTTTTACCTTCCACCATGACTGTGAGGCCTTCCCAGCCATGTGGAACTGTAAGTCCTATAAACCTCTTTGTTTAGTAAATTGCCCAGCATCAGGTATGTCTTTATCAGTAGTGCGAAAACAGACTAATATAGTAAATTGTACCAGTAGAGTGGGGCGCTGCTGAAAACATACCTGAAAATGTGGAAGTGAGTTTGGAACTGGGTAACAGGCAGGGGTTGGAACAGTTTGGAGGGCTCATAAGAAGACAGGAAAATGTGGGAAAGATTGGAACCTCTAGAGACTTGTTGAATGGCTTTGAGCAAAATGTAGTGTTGTGGACAATGAAATCCAGGCTGAAGTGGTGTCAGATGGAGATGAGGAACTTGTAAGGAACTAGAGCAAAGGTGACTCTTGTTATATTTTAGCAAAGAGACTGGCATTTTGCCCCTGCCCTAGAGTTTTGTGGAACTTTGAACTTGAGAGAGATGACTTGGGGTATCTGGTGGAATAAATTTTTAAGCAGCAAAGCATTCAAGAGGTGACTTGGGTGCTGTTAAAGGCATTCAGTTTTAAAAGGGAAACAGAGCACAAAAGTTTGGAAAATTTCAGCCTGGCAATGCAATAGAAAAGAAAATCCATTTTCTGAGGAGAAATTCAAGCTTGCTGCAGAAATTTGCATAAGTAATGAGGAGCTGAATGTTAATCACCAACACAATGGGGAAAATGTCTCCAAGGCATGTCAGAGACCTCTGTGGCAGCCCCTCCCATCACAGGCCTGGAGGTTTAGAAGGAAAAAAAATGGTTTTCCTGGGCCCAGCCCAGGATCCCTCTGCTGTGTGCAGCCTAGAGACTTGGTGCACTGCATCCCAGCTGCTACAGCCATGACCAAAAGGTGCCAAAGTACAGCTCTGGCTGTTGCTTCGGAGGGTGGAAGCCCCAAGCCTTCACATCTTCCATGTGGTGTTGAGCCTGAGGATGCACAGAAGTCAAGAATTGAGGTTTCAGAACCTCTGCCTAGATTTCAGAAGATTTATGGAAACGTCTGGATGCCCAGGCAGATGTTTGCTGAAGGGGTGGGGCCCTCATGGGGAACCTCTGCTAGAGCAATGCAGAAGGGAAATGTGTGGTCGGAGCCCCCACAGAGAGTCCCTACTGGGGCACAACCTAGTGGAGCTGTGAGAAGAGGGCCATCATCCTCCAGACCCCACAATTGTGGATGCACCTACAGTTTTCACTGTGCACCTGGAAAAGCCTCAGACACTCAACACCAGCCCATGAAAGTAGCCAGGAGGGAGGCTTTAACCTGCAAAGCCCCAGGGCAGAGTTTCCCAAGGCCATGGGAGCCCATCTCTTGCATTAGCATAACCTGGATGTGAGACATGGAGTCAAAGAGATCATTTTGGAACTTTAAGATTTGACTGCCATGCTGGACTTTGGACTTCCATGGGGCATGTAACCCCTTTGTTTTGGCCAACTTCTCCCTTTTGGAATGGCTGTATTTACCCAATGCCTGTGCCCCCATTGTATCTAGGAAGTAACTAACTTGCTTTTGATTTTACAGGCTCATAGGTCAAAGGGACTTGCCTTGTCTCAGGTGAGACTTTGAGCTGTGGACTTTTGAGTTAGTGCTGAAATGAGTTAAGACATTGGGGGACTGTTGGGAAGGCATGATTGGTTCTGAAATGTAAGGACATAAGATTTGAGAGGGGCCAGGTGCAGAAAGATATGGTTTGGCTGTGTCCTCACCCAAATCTCATCTTGAATTCCCACATGTTGTGGGAGGGACCTGGTGGAAGGTTATTGAATCATAGGGTAAGTCTTTCTATGCCGTTCTTATGATAGTGAATAAGTCTTATGAGATCTGATGGTTTTAAAAAGAAGAGTTCCCTTCACAGGCTCTCTTCTCTTGTCTGCCTCCATGTGAGATGTGCCTTTCACCATCCACCATGCTTGTGAGGCCTCCCCAGCCACATGTAACCATAATTCCAATAAACCTTTCTTTTGTAAATTGCCTAGTCTCAGGTATGTCTTTATCAGCAGTGTGAAAATGAACTAATACAGAGCACTAAGCAGGCTCTTGAGGGTCCCTGATTCCAGGATGTGACTCTTGGATGGCATTTTTGGACCTGCCCTGGGTCAGAAGGGAGTCCATCTTCCTGAAGGGTAAGTTCCAGGCTAGGCAGCATTCACCAGAAGCTGACTTAAGAGACCCTGGGCCTTAAGGTAACATCCGTGGTAGTCTAGATATACTTCTTGTGGCCTGGGGTCATGGAAGATACTGGGTGAGACTCCTCTGCCCTTGGAAAGGGGAAAAAGAGTGAGAAGGACTGTATCTTGTAGTTTGTTTGTGAATTCAGCCAAAATACAGTAGAATACTGGGTAAACTTTTTTCGTTTTTTACTCCAGTTCCTGACCCTTGGAGGGTACTTCTGGACCCACATGGGACCTGGGAGACCTCACTACTCTGAAGGGAAGAAACAAGCCTAGCTGGCTTTGCCACCTGCTGATGGTAGAGAGTTGGGGCCTTGAGAAAACATTGGCAGCAGCCAGGAAGTGGTTATAGAAGGCCTTGGGTGAGACTTAGTGCTGTGCTGGCTTCAGATCTGACCCAGCCCAGTCATAGTGGTGGTGGCTGCAGGGGGACTTATGTCAATCCACCCCAAATTTAGGTGGATCAGAACAGAGACAGAGAAAGAGACTCTGTATGTCTGGGAGAAAGTAAGGGAAGAGAACAAGAGTGTCTGCCTAGTAATCCAGAGAATTCTCTTGGATCTTTTCCAAGATCATCAAGGCAGTACCTCTAGGAGTTTGCAAGCACTACATTATTGGGCTTCAGGTGTGCTCTACAGCAGATAGAGCTTAAATCAATACAACCAAGTCTTTTCAAATATCTGGAAAGCCTTCCCAAGAAGCATGGCTACAAATAAGCCCAGACAGTGAAGACTTCAATAAATACCTAACTCTTCAATGAACAGACAGTGAAGGACATCTACAAGCATCAACACTATCCAGGAAAACATGACCTCACCAAAGAAAATAAATAAGGCAACAGGGACTAATCCTGAAGAAACAGAGATGTGTGGCCTTTCAGACTGAGAATTCAAAATAGCTGTATTGAGAAAGCTTAAATTCAAAATAACACAGAGAAGGAATTCATAACTCTAATCAATAGATTGAAATAGTTAAAAAGAATCGAGCAGAAATTCTGGAGCTGATAAATGCAGTTGGCATACTGAAAAATGCCTTAGAGTCTTTTAATAGAATGGGTCAAGCAGAAGAAAGAATTAGTGAACTTGAAGACAGGCTATTTGAAAATATACAGACACAAACACACACACACATACACAGAAAATACACAGTCAAAGGAGACAAAAGAATGCAAAACAATAAATCATGCCTACAAGATCTAGGAAATAGCCTCAAAAGGGCAAATTTAAGAGCTATTTACCTTAAAGAGAATGTAAAGAAAGAGATAGAAAGTTTATTTAAAGTGATAATAACAGAGAACTTCCCAAACTTAGAGAAAGATATCTATGTCCAAGTACAACAGGATTACAGAGCGCCAAACAGATTTAACCCAAAGAAGACTACCTCAAATAATTTAATAATCAAACTCCCAAAGGTCCTAAAATCATCAAGAGAAAGCAAACAAACAACATACAATGGAGTGCCAATATGTCTGGCAGCAGACTTTTCAGTGGAAACATTACAGGCTAGGAGAGAGTGGCATGACCTATTTATATTGCTGAAGGGGAAAAAAGGAAAAAAAAATCTTTTACCCTAGAACAGTATATCTCTTAGTCTTCTAGTCTTTTACCCTAGAACAGTATATCCGTATAGTCTTCAAACATGAAGGAGAAATACTTTCTCTGACAAAGAAAAGCTGAGGCATTTTATCAATACCAGACTTATCATATAAGAAATTCTAAAGGCAGTATTTCAATCAGAAAGAAAAGGACATTAATGAGCAATAAGTAGTCACCTAAAGGTAAAAAACTCACTGGTAACAGTAGATACACAGCAAAACACAGAAGATTATAACACTGTAACTGTAATGTGTAAACAACTCGTATTCTAAGTAGAAAAACTAAACAATGAATCAATAAAAAGTAATAACTACAACAACTTTTCAAGACATAGTCAATACAATAAAATATAAATAGAAACAACAACAATATCAAAAGCAGGGGGACAAATTTAAGGCAAAAACTTTTTATTAGTTTTCCTTTTGCTTGTTCATTTGATTATGCAAATAGCATTGTGTTATTAACAAGTTATGATATTGGATTATAAGGTAGTACTCTCAAGCCTTATGGTAACCTCAAATCAAAAAATATACAATGGATATCAAAAAAATAAAATCAAGAAACTAAATCATATCGTGAGAGATGATATGATTTATGATGATATGATGATATGATTTCCACCTTCCACCTTCACTAGAGGAAGACAGGAAGGAAAGAAGGAAGGAAGAGAAGACCAGAAAACAAACAACAAAATGGCAGGAGTCAGTCCTTACTTATCAGTAATAACATTGAATGTAAATAGACTAAACTATCTTATCAAAAGACATAGCCTGGCTGAATGGATGAATAAACAAGACTCATTGATCTGTTGCCTACAGGAAACGCACTTCACCTATAAAGACACATACAGGCTGAAAATAAAGGGATGGAAAAAGATATTCCATGCCAATGGAAACCAAAAAAGAGCAAGAGTAGCTATATTTATAGTGGACAGAATAGATTTCAAGACAAAAATGATAAGACATAAACAATGTCACTATATAATGAAAAAGCAGTCAATTCAGCAGGAGGATATAACAATTTTAAATATACATGCATCCAACACTGGAGCACCCAGATATATAAAAGAAATATTATTAGAGCTGTAGAGAGAGATAGGCCCCAATACAATAATAGCTGGAGACTTCAGCACCCCACTTTTAGCATTGGACAGATCTTCCAGACAGAAAATCAACAACAACAAAATAAACAGATTTAACCTGCACTATAAAACAAATGGATGTAATAGATATTTATAGAACATTTCATCCAAGAGCTACAGAATACAGATTATTTTCCTCAGCACATGAATCATTCTTAATGATAGACCATATGTTAGATCACAAAACAAGTCTTGAAACATTCAAAAAATTGAAATATTATCAAGCATCTTCTGTGACCACAATGGAATAAAACTATTTGTATAGTTATGCAAGCTATACAAATATGTGGAAATTAATAAATATGTTCTTGAACAACCAGTGGATCAATGAAGAAATTAAGAAGGAAATTGAAAAATTTCTAGAAACAAATGATAATAGAAACAAAAGATTCCAAAATTTATGGAATACAGGAAAAGCAGTACTAACAGGGAAGTTTATAATGATAAGCACCAATATCAAAAAATAGGAAAAGCTTCAAATGAACAGTCTAGTGATGCATCTTAAAGAACAAGAAAAGCAAGAGCAAACCGAACCCAAAATTAGTAGAAGAAAATCAACATGGCTGGGCGCAGTGACTCACACCTGTAATCCCAGCACTTTGTGGGGCTGAGGGCGGCAGATCATAAGGACAAGAGATCAAGGTCATCCTGGCCAACATGGTGAAACCCTGTCTCTACTAAAAATACAAAAATTAGCTGGGCATGGTGGCGTGTGCCTGTAGTCCCAGCTACTCGGGAGGCTGAGGCAGGAGAATTGCTTGAATCCAGGAGGTATAGGTTGCAGTTAGCTGAGATTGCACCACTGCACTCCAGCCTGGCACAACAGAGTGAGACTTCTTCTAAAAAAAAAAGAAAGAAAGAATAAAATAAAATCATAAATGAAAAAGGAGACATTACAAACTGATACTGTAGAAAGTCAAAGGCTCATTAGTGGCTACCATGAGCAACTATATGCCAATAAATTGGAAAATCTAGAAGAAATGGACAAATTCCTAGACACATATCATACCACCTACCAAGAATGAACCAGGAAGAAATCCAAAACCTGAAAAGACCAATAATAAGTAATGAGATTGAAGCCATAATAAAAAATTTCCCAGTAAAGAAAAGCTCAGGGCCTAATGGCTTCTCTCCTGAATTCTACCAAATATTTAAAGAACTAATACCAATCCTACTCAAACTACTCCAGAAAATAGAAGAAGAGGGAGTATTTCCAAACTCTTTCTACAAGGCTAGGACTACCCTGATATCGAAACCATACAAAGACACTCAAGAAAACTACAGGCCAATATTTCTGATAAACATTGATGTAAAAATCCTCAACAAAATATAAGCAAACTGAATTAAACAGTACATTTGAAAGATCATTCATCAGGACCAAGTGGAATTTATCCCTGGGATGCAAGAAGGTTCAACATATGCAAACCAACGTGATACATTGTATCAGCAGAATAAAGGATTAAAACCATAAGATCATTTAAATTGATGCTGAAAAGCATTTGATAAAATTCAACATCCCTTCATAACAAAAGCCCTCAGAAAACTGTATATAGAAAGAACGTACCTCAACATAATAAAATTAATATATGACAGATCCACAACTAATATAATACTGAATGGGGAAAAACTGAAAGCCTTCCCTTTAAGATCTGGAACATGACAAGGATGCCAACTGTCATCAGTATTATTCAACATAGTACTGGAAGTCTTAGCTAGAGCAATCAGATGAGAACGAAATAAAAGGCATCCAAATTGGAAAGAAGAAGCCAAATTTCCTTGTTTGCGGATGATATGATCTTATATTTGGAAAACCTTAAAGACTCCACAAGAAAAACTGTTAGAACTGATTAACAAATTCAGTAAAGTTGCAGGATACAAAATCAACATACAAAAATCAGTAGCATTTCTATATGCAACAGTGAACAAAGTGAAAAGGAAATTTTAAAAAGTATTCCAATTTACAATAGCCACACAAAAAAATTAAATACCTGGGAAATAACTTAACCAAAGAAGTGAAAGATTTCTACAATGAAAACTAAAAAAACTGACGAAAGAAATAGGACACTAAAAAAATGAAAAAATATTCCATGTTTCTGGTTGGAAGAATCAATATTGTTAAAATGTCCATACTATCAAAAGCAATCTACAGATTCAATGCAATCTTTATCAAAATACCAATGACATTCTTCACAGATATAGAAAAAACAATCTTAAAATGCATATGGAACCACAAAAGACCCAAAGCTAATAAGCAAAAAGAGCAAAACTAGAGGAATCACATTACTTTACTTCAAGTTATACTACAGAGCTGTTGTAACCATGACAGTGTGGTGCTGGCATAAAAACAGACAGAAAATTGAAACAGAATAGAGAACCCAGAAACAAATCTACACACTTACAGTGGACTCATTTTTGACAAAAGTGCCAAGAACATACACTGGGGAAAAGGCAGTCTCTTCAATAAATGGTGCTGGGAAAACTGGATATTCATATGCAGAAGAATGAATGAAATTAGACTCCTGTCTCTTGCCATATGTAAAAAGCAAAAAAAAAAAATGGATTAAAGACTTAAATATAAGACCTCAGACTATAAAACTACTACAAGAAAACAGGGGAAAACTACAGGACTTTGGTCTTGGCAAAGATTTCTTGAGCAATAACCCCACAATCAAAGTAAAAATAAACAAATGGGATCACATTGAATTAAAAAGCTTCTGCACAGCAAAGGATACCATCAACAAAATAAAGAGATAACCCAAAGAATGGGAGAAAATATTGACAAACTGTCCATCTGACATAGGATTAATAACCAGAATACATAAAGAGTTCAAACAACCTATAAGAAAAAACAGAGTAATCTGATCAATAAATAGGCAAAAGATTTGAAAAAAGAAGACATACAAATGCCAAAGAGGCATATGAAAATGTGCTCAACATCACTGACCATCAGAGAAATGCAAATCAGAACTACAATGTGATATCATCTCACCCCAGTTAAAATGGCTTACATCCAAAAGACAGTCAATAACAAATGCTGACAAGGATGTGGAGAAAAGCGAACTCTTTTTTTTTTTTTTTATTATTATACTTTAGGTTTTAGGGTACATGTGCACAATGTGCAGGTTTGTTACATATGTATCCATGTGCCATGTTGGTTTGCTGCACCCATTAACTCGTCATTTAGCATTAGGTATATCTCCTAATGCTGTCCCTCCGCCCCTCCCCCCAACCCACAACAGTCCCCAGAGTGTGATGTTCCCCTTCCTGTGTCCATGTGTTCTCATTGTTCAGTTCCCACCTATGAGTGAGAACATGCAGTGTTTGGTTTTTTGTCCTTGCGATAGTTTACTGAGAATGATGTTTTCCAGTTTCATCCATGTCCCTACAAAGGGCATGAACTCATCATTTTTTATGGCTGCATAGTATTCCATGGTGTATATGAGCCACATTTTCTTAATCCAGTCTATCGTTGTTGGACATTTGGGTTGGTTCCAAGTCTTTGCTATTGTGAATAGTGCCGCAACAAACATACATGTGCATGTGTCTTTATAGCAGCATGATTTATAGTCCTTTGGGTATATACCCAGTAATGGGATGGCTGGGTCAAATGGTATTTCTAGTTCTAGATCCCTGAGGAATCGCCACACTGACTTCCACAATGGTTGAACCAGTTTACAGTCCCACCAACAGTGTAAAAGTGTTCCTATTTCTCCACATCCTCTCCAGCACCTGTTGTTTCCTGACTTTGTAATGATGGCCATTCTAACTGGTGTGAGATGGTATCTCACTGTGGTTTTGATTTGCATTTCTCTGATGGCTAGTGATGATGAGCATTTTTTCATGTGTTTTTTGGCTGCATAAATGTCTTCTTTTGAGAAGTGTCTGTTCATGTCCTTCGCCCACTTTTTGATGGGGTTGTTTGTTTTTTTCTTGTAAATTTGTTTGAGTTTATTGTAGATTCTGGATATTAGCCCTTTGTCAGATGAGTAGGTTGCAAAAATTTTCTCCCATTCTGTAGGTTGCCTGTTCACTCTGATGGTAGTTTCTTTTGCTGTGCAGAAGCTCTTTAGTTTAATTAGATCCCATTTGTCAATTTTGGCTTTTATTGCCATTGCTTTTGGTGTTTTAGGCATGAAGTCCTTGCCCACGCCTATGTCCTGAATGGTATTGCCTAGGCTTTCTTCTAGGGTTTTTATGGTTTTAGGTCTAACATGTAAGTCTTTAATCCATCTTGAATTAATTTTTGTATAAGGTGTAAGGAAGGGATCCACTTTCAGCTTTCTACATATGGCTAGCCAGTTTTCCCAGCACCATTTATTAAATAGGGAGTCCTTTCCCCATTGGAAAAGCGAACTCTTGTATGCTGTTGGTGGAAATGTAAATTAGTACAACCACTATGAAGAACAGTTTGGAGTTTCCTCAAAAACTAAAACTTGAGCTACCATATGACCCAACAGTCATACCCTTGGGTACATACCCAAAAGAAAGGAAATCAGTATATTGAACAGGTATCTGCAATCCTGTTTGTTGCAGCACTGTTCACAATAGCTAAGATTTGGAAGCAACCTAAGTGTCCATCAACAGACAAATAAATGGATAAAGAAAATGTGGTATATATACACAATGGGGTATTACTCAGCCATAAAAATTAGATCCATTCATTTGCAACAACATGGATGGAACTAGAGATCATTATGTTAAGTGAAATAAGCCAGATACAGAAAGACAAACATTGCATGTTCTCACTTATTTGTGAGTTTTAAAAATCAAAACAATTGAGTTCATGGACAGAAAGAATAGAAGGATGATAACCCCATTCTCCACAATGTACCTATTTCACACTGTATGCCTGTATCAAAATATCTCATGTACCCCATAAATATATATACCCACTATATACCCACAAAATTAAAATAAATAAATAATTATAGTGTAACTGTATAATAAGCAAAATAAATATCTAAAATCTATAGTATGTTGGATGGTGATAATTGCTGTGGAGCTAAATATCCTAGAAAAGAGGCATAGTTAATGAAAGTCATTAGTAGTGGAGTGCTACACCCAGTAAGAGTGGCAGACTAAGAGAATTCAGTAGGGGCTCAAGTAGTAAAGGAATCCTTTATAAAGGAAGAAGATTTAGAGTTTGAATTTGAAAAATAAGCAAAATACACATAGAAGAAAATGGATAAGAGATTTCAAGAGTCACACCCTTGTGTGGATCATATTAAGTACAGGAGCAGTATGTAAAGGCCATGTGAGGAGATGTCTTGCAGGAAGAAATGTTTTGAGTTTAGATTCCCTAAAAGGATATTTAGTTGAAGGAATCTCATAGTTCATCTGATACAACTTTAAAATTCCTGAACTATCTACAGGAGTGAGACACTGTAGAAGCTCACCATTCCCCAGTGCTCAGGAGTTTACAGGAATAAACAAGAAAGAACCAGGATTCACTCTCATTGAGCATCTCAGTTTGTAAACTTTTAAGTTCTCAGTTTATAAGCTTATAAGCTTTTCCCTAAGACTTGGTGTCTAACTTCTCTTTGATATTATTAGTTCTGTTATCTTGATCTTCATAGAGTACCCATCTATGTAATAGCTCTTTAAGAATTTGAAGATACATGAGTCTTCTCCTTGCCAGGTTTTCAATGATCAGTTTTTCTCTTCTTCTTTACTTAATTAGCTGTTGCTTGTAAGATTTCCATCCACTCATCTTTTTGCTCATTCTGTGCTGTTCTTGATTGGCCAGATCCCTCATTGCCAAATCCTTCAAACCTCTATAGTACTCTAAAACACTTCATGCCTTCATAAAACAAAGCAGTACTATCAGTTGACATACGCTCAGAGGCTGTGTGTTGTTATACATCTATCAAAACAGTGGTATTTATAACTACAATAAGTTTTTGAACATTCACACTATTATCTAATATTGAACTAATAGTCACCTATAACACCATTAATTAGGTGTGTTGCTATGTAGCCACATCTGGCACTTCCATTGCTGAATGTTGTATTTTGCAGTCTGTTGTTCCAGGTTCCCAAGATGTTTATAGACCATGATTCTGACACAAAAAAATATTTACCATTATATTCAACTTTTTAAAATCTAGAAATATAATAAATATGCTACATATGTTCTCATATAATTCACTGACACACCAAAGCCCTGTACAGAATGCTATAATATGTCATTTTTTATCTTCCTCTATGTTGACATTTACTCTTTAGTCATTAAATTTTGAGTACAGTCATTCAAACCACTATGAGTCTTTATATGTTATTTTAAATCCATATTTTTCTTTTTTTTCCATGGGAATATCATAAGATTTGCTAAATTTGATCTAGATGTGTTACACTTTAATATTTGCTTGGCTTTCTAATTTAATAAACTTTTTAAAGAAAATTTATGAGGATAGCACGAATTACATTTTTAAAGCCATTGTTTCTTGTAAGAATTCTTACATTGGTCTAATCATCTATAAAAATATATTTGATCAACTCTACTAAAACTTTTCTTAGTAATGTCAGTGTACTTTTTCTCTTTACCTAACATTTTGTCAGGAATTTTTAAAACAAAAATAACCTTTGCTCTTATTTAGTTTTCTGACATTTTTCAGTTTCCATTGAAGTTAAGGAGTAGGTGTTTAGTCAGCTCATTTGCAAGTTATTTTAATATCTTCAAAAGTAACTCTGTAACATTTCTCCTAGAAAATTAGCAAACTTCTCAGAAATAAAAACAAAATTACCATTAATTTTAGCTCTGATATTAGTAAAGAGGGCAAACTCAATTTCGAAGACTATCTAAAATTTTGGCACATAACATACTGTTGTACCAAGCTGTAGGACTATACTAGAAACAGACACAACCTCAGTTCCACAAAAGAGCAATGTACTTTAAATGCAAGTTACTAAAGAAGATTCTGGCAAATTGTTCGTATTAACTAAAATGGGTTTTCTTGGCAAAACGAAGGTTGGAGGCACAAAATGTCCCAAGGACAAACAAGGACTGTGACACTTGTGAAGCTACATAATTTCAAAGGCTTAATACTAGGCTAGAAGAAATCTATTCATCTGACCAGGTGAGAGATCAGAGGATAAATATTAGAGGTAAGGAGATAATGCAGGAAAGAACGACATAAATATACTGGAAGCACCTTTTGTAGTATGGACCTAGAGCTTCGTGGCCCATGTGTATGCAGTGCCTGGTTGTGTGCCTAGTGATAGTATATACAGGTGTTGTAAAAAACAATGAGATGAGATATATGTCCCATCAAACAAATGTCCATGAACTTCATGTTTGCTTGATTTTTATTTTCTCTAATAGTACCTTTTATCAGTTCACTCCAAAGTAGAGACGCCATCTAGGAATGAAGGGACTTCTTGCCAGTGGGAAGAGTTCACCATGATAAAAACAAAGGTAAACATTTCAGGAAAAAGATTAGGTAGAGTCACATGATACATCAAGAATATGATTAGAACACACAGAAAAACTCCATGGATTACTGCTGAACAGAAGTTGTAACAAACATAGAGAATAAACACACTTCCACTTTCTCCATCCCACAAATAACTAGAAAACATATAGATAGATAAATAGATAGACATAGGTGTATAACTTCGAGACAGAAAGCAATAGGCAGCACAGGGTTGAGATTCCTTAAAGAAGGAAAACAAATTAGACAATCTTTATGATTGCCCCAGCTTACTTCCTGGAGCCAGGTTTCATGCTATAGCACAGGGGGAAAAAAACCAAAATAAACTGAAATAAAGCCTGAAAAGTGAAAAGGCAGGAAGTTGGGAAGATAGTAGTCTGAGTTCGGGGAGCTCAAGACATTGAAATTTTATAGGGAAGAGTAGTAAAGCATTAGGAAATAAACAAAAAAAAACCTGGGAGAACTGCAGGAAAATCTCCTTGAGGCTTTAGTTGACCTATCAATTTTTTGGGAAAAAAAATTTCCTGAGTCTGGGAAGAGACCAATGAAAACTGGTAAAAAGTAGTAGGATGAACAATTTCCAGAGTTCAAACATATGTAGGAATTGTTTTGTTCCAAACAGCCAGAGCAGAAAAATCTTAAAATACAAAATGTAAACTGAAAACAGAACAAAACAAAAGGCAAATTGTAGTTTTCAGAAAGATCACATTTAAGTAGTAGAGCTAAATAAGCTCTCTACAAAAAGCTCTTCTAAACCTGCCGTAACAAAGCTTAAAAGTAAACTTCAAAGGGATAAAGATTTAATCAAGAGTTACTTATCTGTATGCCAGAACAAAAGACAACACTCTTAAGATACAGTGCACGACAATGTAAACTTTGTCATTTTTAGCATAGAAACCAAAATTACTAGGTATACAAAGAAGCAGAAAAATATGACTAGGAGAAAAAAAAACTGCAAACCGATTACAAATAATAGCCATGATGGAATTAAGAGACCATAGTAGAAAACAGCTCTTACACATCTTACAAATATGCTCTAAGGCATGAAAACCAACATAAACATACTGAGAAGGAAAATGGAAAGTATATGTAACCTCTAGATAGAAAAAAAATTAATATCTGAAGTGAAAAATACACTGAATGGGTTTCAGAGTAGGTTAGATACTAGAAAAGAAAAGGTCAGTGAATTGGAAGACATAGAAATAAAACTATTTTTTAAAAAAAGCACTAAAAAAGTAGCCGGGCGTGGCGGCTCATGCCTGTAATCCCAGCTCGCTCTCAGGGAGGCAGAGACAAGAGGAAAGCATGAGCTCAGGTTTGAGACCTGCCTGGGCAACATAGCGAAACCTTGTTCTTAAAAATAGAAAAATTAAAATTAAAATTAAAAAGCACAAAAACATAGCCAAAAATAAAGCATTAACAAGTTTTGTGATAATATCAAGGACTCTAGCATATATATAATTGGACCTCTCAAGAACAGAGGACAGAGATGAAGCTCAAACTTTCAGGAAATAGCTAAAGTTTTTTTTTTTCAAATTTGACAAATACTATAAGCCTACAGATATAAGATTCTCAGCCAACCCCAAGAAAAATAAGTAAATGGATGATGATGATGATGATAGATAGATAGATAGATAGACCCACACTAATGTATGTTATGATCAACATGATGAAAATCAGTGATAAAGAGAAAATCTTAAAGGCAGCCAGAGGAAAATAATGCACATTACATAAATAACAAAAATAAGAATTATAGCATACTTCTTAATAGAAAACATACAGGAAAGAAGACAATGGAATGGCACTTTAAATATAAAGTGTCAAATGAAAAAATATGCCAACCCAGAATTCTAGGCTCAATAAAAACATCTCTCAACAATGAAGGAAAAATAAAAGGATTTTTTTTCCAGGCAAACAAAAGCTGATAGATTCATTGCCAAATGAACTGTTCTATAGGAAACGTTAAAAGGAATTCTTTAAGCAGAAATATGATGATATCAGAAAAGAAATTAGAAATGGTAAATATGTGGGTAAATAGAATTTATCTTAATTTTTAATTTCTTTAAAGTTACCTGATGTTTAAAGGATAATAGTAACAGTGCACATTGAGGATTCTAATATTTGAAGAAGTAAAATGTAGAATAGTAGTACAAAAGATGGGAGACAGATATTGAATAATACAACTATAAAATTCTTACAGTATACATTCAATAATACTGCTTGAATGTAGACTGTGATGAGTTAAACTCTAGAGAAAGCACCTACAAAGTCCAAATGGCATAGACAACCAGCCAATAATAGAAATAAAAAATGGAATCATAAAACATACTACTCCAAAAGAAGGCAGAAAAGGAGGGATAAGGAATAAAAACAGTTGGGGGGAAGTAGGAAACAAATGGTAAGAAAATAAATTTAAACCAATGTATCAATAATTACATTAATTGTAAATGACATAACCACTCAAATTAAAAAGTAGAGATTGTCAAATGTATTTTTAAATCAATATTCTACTATATGCTTTCTAAGAGATAATCAAACTAAAACAAATTTCTCAAACTTTAATTTTGTATTATTCCAGAATTGTTGAAATTTCTTCAGGATACTCAATGAATAAATATACTTTCAGGTTAAAATACAAGAGCAGTAAAGGAGGAGGAGGTTCACACCGTTAATTAAAGACAGAGGAAAAACAAGATTCACTAAGTTGTTGAGTAAATAATAATAATAATACATGCATATATGTGCATTCAATGACAGGAACAGAGGAAAAGTTTAAAAAACAAAAACAAAAAAAAAGGCACAATGGCTCACACCTATAATCCCAGCACTTTAGGAGGCTGAGACAAGTGGATAGCTAGAGCCCAGGAGTTTGAGACCAGCCTGGACAATATAGAGAGACTCCATCTCTACTAAAAATTAAAAATTTTTTGGAAAAAATTAGCTGGGCATAGTGGTGCACACCTGTAGTCCTAGTTACTTGGGAGTCTAAGGTGGGAGGATTGCTTGAGCCCAAGTGGTTGAGCCTGCACTGAGTCATGATTGCACCACTGCACTTCAGCCTGGGTTAAAGGATGAGATGGGAAAGGAAAGATGGAAGAGGAGTGGAGGGGAGGGGAGTGTATGAGGCTAATAAAAAATTTCCAAGTAACTAGAGTAACATAATAAGCTAAAGATAGATATAAAGGACATATTTAATAATTTTTATTAAAATATAAAGTATGGGTTTTATATTTCAATAAAAATATAGAATAGTATTCATTTGGGGTCATTTCTAATCATTCATCATTGAAATTGAAGATTATTGTAAGCAGAAACTACTTTTCACTTTGAAGGATTTAAAAAATATATGGACTCTACAAAATAATATATAGGATATGAGATGGTAAGAAAATGCATTAAAAGGAAAAGAGAACTAATGTCAAAATGTAAGGATTTCAAAGGACATCAGAAGTAGTAACAAACGATAAACACAGCAGAAACCTGAACCCATGTTTATCTGAAATGCAAAAAAAAAAAAGAAAAAAGAATCTAGAGATAAACAATCAGAAAGAAAGTAGATGGTAGGATACACAAAGCAGATCAAACAAATATAAGCATTTTTTAAAAAGATAACAGAACACCTGTTATGGAACAAATATACAAAGATACAATCAACAAAATATTCCTGAATTGAAGGAATTCAGTTTGTGGACTGTTCACTTTTCTGGGAGCCAACTAATATTTAGCAAACGTGACTAACACTAAGATATTCTGATGAAGTTTAGGTTTCCAGGAGACTTAGATTTTTTTCTTCAAAATACCATACAGAAGACAGCATGAAACAACATCTTCAGAGACCTATAGAAATGAACTTTAAGCAAATCTAATGCCTTGGCCTGCTGAGAACATGGTTTGGGAATTTACCCATTTCTCCTGAGCAATAAGTAAGCGTTCAGGAATGTTCAGGTCTTGGTGGCATGTACTTGCTCCTGATAAATACTTGCCTATTCATGTAGCCAGTTTCCAGAGAAGTTAGAAGGAACCCAGAAGGCATCAGACAGACAGAGAGAGAGAGAGAGAGAGAAAGAGAATGAGAATGCAACAGGAAAGGAAATTTCTCAAAGAGTGTCATCAGGTCTCACATTGATAATGTAGTATCATAGGCTGTGAGGCGACATGACAAGGATTAAAGGTGAAAGAAAGAATCTAAACAATGTTAAAAACTATTATTTTAGGGGCCAGGCATGGTGGTTCATGTCTGTAATCTCAGCACTTTGGGAGACTAAGGCAGGCAGATTGCAAGAGCGGCCTGCTCAACATACAGGAAACGCCATCTCTACCAAAAAAAAAAAGTTTTTAATTGGCCGAGTGTGGGGACACATGCCTGAAGTCCCAGGTACTCGGTAGGCTGAGACAGGAAGATGGTAAGAGCCCAGGAGTTTGAGGCTGCAGTGAGCTATGATCATGCCATTGCACTCCAGCCTGGGCAACAAAGCAAGATCCCATCTCAACAAACAAACAAACAAAAACAAACAATAACAAATAAGAAACTCTATAATTTTACATATTAAATATCAAAAAATATCAAAATGTAAATATTTACCTTTTCATGTACCCTTTTAATTAGCTCTTTATATGTAACAAATTGTTTTAAAAATGTTTTAATACTGGTTGTTGTTCATTTTCGTGTCATTATTTATGGCGGAAGGTATTTCTGACATAGACTTTTGTAAAATGCTGCACAACATCACAGACACAAGACAAAAGTTGGTCAGTTTGTAAATTGACTAATCAGATAGGAAACTGCAACATTTAGGTATTGGAAAGAAAAAGTGGTATCATTTGTAAGAATTTTGGCATTAGCAGCCATTAATTACAGTGTGTGGAAATGTGAGTAGAGATTAGTTATCAAATTTCTTACTTCATATTTCGGATTGATATGGATATCAAATAATTTCCCTGCATGAAAGCATTTGTCTTGAGCTCTGCTTTTGGTGAATCCTAGTATAATTCAGCATGTTGTTTGTTTTATGTTTTTGTTTTGCTTTTTTTTTTTGGCTGTGCAAGGAGACTAGGATAGCAGCTGCTCCCTTACCCTGGACCCTGGGATAACAAAGACAAGACATACGGAGCGGCATAGAACCCCAGTCAATCCACAACCAACATAAAATGTTTTGGGAAAAGGGAGAGGGGGGACCATATTATTTGTTATGCAGCATCACCTAGCAAAAGCATTGTAAATGATCTATGAATACATACACTCATGTTTCTTGTTTTGCTTATTCCAAACCAACTTTTAAAAAGAACTGTTTTGCTATTCTTAATATTTTTAACAATTTGAAGTTATTCTGGGCTTTAACCTCCTAGACTCTACTCTGGCAGTTTTGTGCCACTCTTTCATATTCATTCTCTGTCTTAACTTCCACTTATTCTATATGTGCTTTTAAAATCTGAGTTCTTTGGAGCTACTCCCCAAGGCGACTCCACTGGTCTCTTCAATTGTTCCCTCTGTTTATTGCTCACTGGGACCACTTGTGTTGTAGATAAAGTCAGAATTTTATTCTTGAGAGTGTTTCCCAACCAGACCGAATTACCTCCCCCTTTAGAGGCTTTGGTCTTGGGACCTTTTCTCTGAAATGATAAAGTCTGCCTTCCTTAAACCTAGAATAGTCACCTGACAATGTGTACACCTTATTTTTTTTTTTTAAAAAGCAATATCTACAGGATGACATGGTCACTTTTTCTCTTCAGTTTTCATAATTTTCATTTATTTAATCAATTATTCATTATCGATTAAAAGTATATTCAATAAAACTGTTTCCATCATCATTTCCTATGTTTTCTGACAGGTATAACCAATGCTTAGCATGGGCTGACAATGAAATTTATTTTATTTTATTTTTATTTTTTGTTTTTTGAGATGGAGTCTCACTCTGTCGCCCATGCTGGAGTGCAGTGGCACAACCTCGGCTTACTACAAGCTCTGCCTCCCGGGTTCACGCCATTCTCCTGCCTCAGCCTCCCGAGTAGCTGGGACTACAGGCACCCGCCACCATGCCTGGCTGATTTTTTTGTATTTTTAGTAGAGACAGGGTTTCATCGTGTTAGCCAAGATGGTCTCGATTTCCTGACTTCGTGATCCACCTGCCTCAGCCTCCCAAAGTGCTGGGATTACAGGTGTGAGCCACCACACCCAGCCCTAACAATGAAATTTTTAGCAGATGGATATTCACATAACTGACAGTCAACTTTACCACTATATGTGACTATTATATTTTGTGATCTGTGTTTCTTAGTCTACACAGTCAGAAATGAGAACTATGGTGGAAAATTATGTTGGTACTAGATCCTTTTTTTATTATTACAGCAATAATATATTAACCAGATGAATTATCATACCTAAAACTTCCGAGTTTTTAATGTCTTAATAGACTGCTAAAGGCTGAAAGATACACTTATTTAAAAATAACAATGTACTCTTTTTCGGAAAGGGTACTTATCACAATTCTAATTATATATTTTATTTGAAATGGTTTAATCACTATCTCTCTCCTGGATAGCAAGACTGCAGAAGAAGTGCTACATACATCATTTTGTTTTCAATCTAACATTTCTGAAGAATCTAGAACACAGCACTACTTCAAAATATTTATTCACTGGAGTACAGATTCATGTCTGTAACCACTGGCTCTGACAAGGTCATGTTCTTATCTTTAAAGCGATCACAGGGCAGAGTTCAGGTGAGGATGGAGAATAGAATACACAGACAGTCTTACGTGTGTTACATGCTCCATCCTTGGACCCATAAATGCAGTCATCTTCAACCAAAGCACATTTTCCAAAAGTGAAGAAAGGTTGGCATCTTTTTAGAGTTTCCTCCGGAAGCTAATCCTGAGACAAAGATTCAAATGCAAATAGCTAATTTGGAAGGGAATCTAAGGAAACACCAATGGGCGAGCGAAGAAAGTAGACAGGAAGGGAAGGCAGTCAGTAAGTGGCAACTAATTCAGCAAGTTGCCACTGTTGTTAACTAGAACCTAATCCTACTGGGGAAACTGATGATCTCA
The DNA here is from genome assembly GCF_028878055.3 of Symphalangus syndactylus. Taxonomy (NCBI): domain Eukaryota; kingdom Metazoa; phylum Chordata; class Mammalia; order Primates; family Hylobatidae; genus Symphalangus; species Symphalangus syndactylus. The sequence continues at coordinate 37,527,098 of NC_072431.2, forward strand.
CGTAAGAGAACTTGAAAGATTATGCTCCAATTCCTACCAGTCGTTGATTGAGAAAAATTCCTGAAGAAATTAATTCTTCAGCACTTCCACCGTGACCAATACACAGACAGAAGAAACTCTAGAAACCAGAGGAAGCTCCTCAGGCAGAGATATAGATGCTGGCAGTTAGAAGTTGAGCCATCCTGCACTGAAATGGTAATATGCAAGCAGTCATGTGCTGGGCACCAATCGCATCAACCACAGATGGCTTCTACAAAGCAAAAATGTGATGTAATTGCCTCAGTAAGAGGAATAAAGCCTGGGCAGCAAAATAACAGGGGAGGAATCACATGGCATCTCTCCTCTGAACACCAGAATTAGACCTTTTTTGTCAGAGTATAAAGCAAACGTTAACCCCGTGTTTCCTTGGGAGAAGTGATGAGCGAATCATCGGTCTGACTTTAGATGTTCTTTGGCTAAGGTGTGAAGTGTTCTCTTTAATGACATGAGTTATATTTGAGGTATCTCTAAGGATGTTGCATTTTATTGGGAGAAAGAGTGGTAAGGAGCAGAATTTGTACCTTTTCTTTAAGGAATTTGACTTCATTGCATTCCCAGTATTAGTCATAGGGAAGGTAAATCCCAAAAAGATATAAAAACTTGAAAGTCTGCCCTTAAATTAGGCTGGGGTTCAGAGTCATCTTTCTGAAACTGATGGCAGTAGGCCATGGACACAAAGGAGGACTGGCATACCCCAGGACACTCTTGGTAGAATAGAAAAATCTTCTGCAGACCAAGAACTAAATTTAAAATCAGCCCTCTAATGAAAAAAGTTATAGCTAATTGTTTTTAGTGTTTTCTAAGCATCAAAGTACATATGTTATCATACAGTCATGCACTGCATTACGAGGTTTCTCTCAGTGATGGACCACATATACGATGTCGTCCCATAAGATTATAACACCATATTTTTACTATACTTTTTTACATTTGGATATGTTTAGATACACAAATACTTGTCATTGTGTTACAACTGCCTACAGTATTTGGTATATAACATGTTGTACAGGTTGGTAGCCTGTGAGCAATAGGCTATACTATATAGCCCAGGTGTGTAGTAGGCTATACCATCTGGGTTTCTATAAGTACACTCTATTATGTTCACACAAGGGTGAAATTCCCTGTATTAGTTCATTCTCACATTGCTTTAAAGAAATACCTGAGACTGGGCAATTTATGGAGAAAGAGGTTTAATTGGTTCACAGTTCTACGAGCTCTATAAGAAACATGCTGCTGGCAGCTGCCCAGCTTCTGGGGAGGGCTTAGGAAACTTAAAGTCATGGCAGAAGGCAAAGGAGTAGCAGGCACATCACATGGCCAGAGGAGGAGCAAGGGGGTATTTGGGGTGCCACAGACTTTTAAATGATCAGATCTCTCAAGAACTCACTCACTATTGCAAGGAGAGTACCAAGGGGATGGTACTAAACCATTCATAAAAAAACCTGCTCATAATGTAATCACCTCCTTCCAGGCCCTTCCTCCAACATTGGGGATTACAGTTCAACATGAGATTTGAGCGAGGACACAGATCTAAACCATATCATAACCTAAGGACACATTTCTCAGAGTGTATGCCTGACATTAAGTGACACATGACTGTATGTAGTACTCTCTATATCCTTATAAGGTAAACATTATTTTTATTCCCATTTGTATTCATTTTCTACTATTACAATAAAAAACTACCACAAGCTTATCCACTTAACTAAAGGTCATGATGTTGCAGGTCTGTAGGTCAGATGGAGAAGGGGAGAATCTGTTTCCCTGCTTATTCACGTAGTTGGCAGAAAGTAGTTCCTTGCAGCTATAAGACCAAGGTCCCCCTTTCCTGAACTGTCGGATAAAGGCAGTTGCCAGCTTATCGAGGTCGTTCATTCTTTGGCTCCAGTCATCTTCCCCGCTATGCAAAGCTGGCAACAGTGGGTTAAATCCCACTCATGTTTTGAATCTCTCCTGCCTATTTTGCCACTGCCCCTGTCTGACTGACTATTCTGCCTTCCTCTCCGCTTTCAAGGACTCATGTTATTACATTAGTTCCACCCAGACAATTCGGAATAATCTTCCCATTTTCAGGTCCATAACCTCAATTCCATCTGCAAAGTTCTTTTTGCCACTAAACATAACATATTCACAGCATCCAGAGATTAAGGCATGGACATCTTTGAAGGAGGACAAAATTACCCTGCCTAGCACAGTCAACATTCTGGCTGGCAAGGATTCAAGTCTGCCCCACACGCAAAATACCCGGTGTCTACAGATTTTTATATCCCAAGAATCTGGAGAACTCTTGACATTCAAGAAATTAATATAAAAGTGAGTTTTAAAAAAACTTTGCTTTGAGTATTGCCTTCCATGAAGCAATCTTCTAACCTCTTAGTAGCATTGGAAGAACACTTTGAGTCACTAGTATTTATGTATGAAGTAAACAGATTGCTTCCTTTCACATGAGTGGTCTAGATACTGAGGAGCAATGGGAAACCAGAAAGAAGGAACACGGAATGGAAGCTAATATGAAGGAAAACTATACTCCTGCTGGATTGTTCTAGGGCCTACCAGAAATAAAACTGAAGTATTTTTTAATTAACGTAGTTTCAATCTGTGGAACCAATACTGTTTTAGTATAACCTTACTTCATCTCCTGGGATATAGAAGATAGAATTCTTCTTTTCTCCCCTAGCAACGTTTTTTTCTACTCAGTTACCCAAACTGCAACCAAATCCTAGTGCTCTTACCCCAAGAAGTCAGCTGAATGTGTCCTCTTTCTGTTCTCATTGTTACGCTACTATTAATACTTAGGAATTCACCTGAATTAGTGAAACAGCCTCATAATTGCAGGTTTTCCTCAAATCTCCTTGCTTCTAATTTGCCTCCTACATTATGACCCAAACTCTTTTTCTAAATTATTCATCTGATCATGCCATTCTCTTTCAGAAAATCCTTCAATGTTTCTCCAATTTCCTTAGCAGGAAATTCAAGGATCTTCCAATCTCATTTCAACTCCACTCGGAGTTCAAGCTTTAAAAATCAATAAATCTGGTCTAAAATTCTAGTTCCACCACATATTGGCTAACTGACGTGAGGCAATTATCTGATCTCTAAACATAACTTTTGTATAATATCTATCTAAATGATACAGTATAGGATTATAGCAAGAACATGAGTTGTACCCCAAGCTGCTAGCACCTAGAAAATGCTTAATAAGTTGTAGTTATCAGAGTAACCTTTGTCGTCTCATTGCCCCACACTGTTTACTATGCAACCCAGACTCCTGACTGAACTGAACCGACACTTTCTGTCCTCAAAAAGATCCACATCTCATGTTTTGTTCATGCAACTCTGAGATTTTTTTCATGCAAATTCCTTTATTCTGAAGCCTTTTACCCATATTTTGAGCCTGGAAAAATTCTGTTGATCTTTTAAGACACAGCTCAAATTTGCTATCTCTCTGAAAACTGCATGATCTCTCTTGGTCTGATTATTCACTCCCACAATTGTGCTCCCATGGCACTTTTTTCAAATCATTAGCATTTGTCACCTGTGTCAAAACTTGTTGCATAAGTATGTAACTTCTCATCTAGATGGTGAGCTTCTTGAGGTCAGGCCTGGTATCTCATTATGGTTTCATCACTGCCAAGTGCAATGCTGGACTTGGGGTGGACACTCAGCATATATTTGTGGAATTGATTGACATAACAGTACCTAAAGACACAGTGTCAGTGCTGGCCTGTGTTACTTCTCCCATGGCCAAATTAATCTAATAATCATCTGTAGTATTTATTAGTACTATTATTACAAAGATTACCGTGGTTTCTTTTTCTTGAAGGACAATAGGTCAGATGTTCACCAATTATGGCTTTCCTAGATGCTTCTGCATAATTGAATTCAATATTTGATTCACATTTTTCCCTAAACCAAATGCCCATTTTAAAAATGTATTCACATTTTTCCCTAAACCAAATGACCATATTAAAAATGTATATATGTATATAAATGTGAATAGTGGCATTCTTATGAGCAATCCTACGATAAAAAGAAGTTAGATGGCAGAAGGATTTTGGTCAGAAAACACATTTTACAAGGAAGCTTCTAAGGGGTTATTTTAAACAACAGTGAGGGGAAAAATTATTTCAAACAGATGAAAAATACCTCTCCACTGTCCCTCTAATGGATGTACTTTAAAGAAAGCCAAGGGGAATTTTAAACTCCACATACATTTTATGAACATTCAAATGAATATCTCTGACTAATCTCAAGTGCATTTGAATAAAAAATAGAACAATTTTGATGTTCCAAGTTGAATTATTAAGTAAAAATATTCAGTTACCAGATAGTTAATTAAGTGGAACTGACTGTATTCATTAAAATATTTGTTCCAAACAAATGTATTTAACATTCAGATATTATGCAGAATAGGTGACAATTGCATATCTCCATGGAGATCAATAATGGGATTCAGATCATTGTGTAAAGAGTCTGCAAGTTTAATGCAGAGAGAATGTCATTATTATTTCTCTCTTAATGATGGTCATTATGCGCAAACACTGATTGAATTCCATTTGTTACCTGCATTTGAGCTGAGAGGAATAATTACAATTTAAGTGTCTCCATTAAAATTCATAAAAGAATATGAATGCAAAAATTATACTTGAAACTGACAAAATATACTTTGAGGATATAAATTGTGTTTTCTGATAGGCCTCTCAAAAGTGTTAAAAATAGCTTCATTTTAATAAGATGACATATAAAGATCATGTGTTATCCTCACCTTTATGTTAATTTTAATGCTGCAATACATGACTAATAATAAAAAGTAAAGGAATTAACTTTTGAAAAGTAAAATCAATTAAACAATGTGCCAGTTATCACCAGTACTTTTCAGGATTGGGTCATAGTCATCCATTTTTTTAAAAAAAAATGTTTTTAATTGCTATATGATATTAAAATTATGTTCTGTCATTCCATATATTGGTGATATCTTCCTACCACCTACTACTGTTGGTAGCTAACAGACTCAGGGTTTGGACAGATGTAAATTAAATATACTATGTTCTATTTCACTCATTTGGTATATATTTCTGTGCACTGTTCAGCATCTATAATTTGAGGTGCTGAGAGTTATTACTTTTCAGCCACACCAACCCAAAATTTCCAGTAGCTTAACTTGCATTTTTCCTAGAGTGAAGTGAAACATACTAAGATGTCATATAGGATATCACGAGTCCTTGAAACTTTTCCTTTTCATGGCCTAAAAGAGTTCTCTAAGCCCGATGAGACAAAGCTGAGTATTTAATGCTACAGAAGCCAGAAGAGAAATGATGGCAGTCGAGTTCTGGGGCATTTATGAGGCTCATCAAGTGTTTGGAGAAGCATCTCAGGGGAGACTCGAAGCTTTCTTTCAGTACCAGATACCCTTCTCTAATTCTAGATCAAAAATTAAAATTGCAGTGTCTTAAATTTAAAAGTTTCTATGTTACAAAACTATATGTGCTTTTAAACTACTAATTACAAACAAGGAAGTCATAGAATTTTTAAGTGAGGAAGATCTTATGTATCTCATAATTTACACTTTATTCATTTTACAGATAAGAAACCCAAGGTCTAGAGATGCCCAGAATTAAATGTTTTTAAATCTTAGTGACAGACTTCAAACCAAAACACAATTATCTTGCCATTGACTACAACATTCTTTATAAGTAATATTGTTGGGCGTTGCTATCTGTCAATATATTCACTTTTGCATCACTTTATTTCTTCTTCCACAGATGAAATTAAAAAAAAAAACTTGTTCACTCAATGTACAATTTCTTCAAGGAATATTAAGAAAAATTATATTCATGACTATGCTTATGTGTGTTAAAATGGCTGTAAATTTAAGAAAAATTACCTGTGTTACAATTAAAAAACATAAATTACATTTGTCTGAATGCATGAGTTTTTTAGACGGCCTAATTAGGTATATCCAGAATTTTCTTCAGTTTCCAGATTCCCAATTTTGCCAGCTGATCACTTTGAGATAAAATGTGGAGATTGGAATTATACCGGACAGTATCTACTCACTGGCTATAGCACTTGGCAATTTTCCGTAAGATTCTGATTCTCTTGAATCAGGAGAAAAGACAAGATTTCTATCAAGCCTTTGTCCTTTCTGAGATACTTAAAACCATTGCTGTTTTGATTATCACTGTTTTAAAATGTGACTTGATATCTGGCAGAGCTGGCAGCCCTACCTCACAGTTATGCTATTAAACGTTTAAAAAAAAAAAAGAAAAAAAAGAAAATAAAGAGGAGGAGGAAAAGGAAGAGAAGAAAAGAGGTGGTAGCGGAAGGGACAAAAAGAAGAGAAGAAAGAAAAAGAAAACTGCAAGTATTAGAATTAGAGATTAATTATTTCTTGCTGAAATAGCAAATAGGTCAAAATGTTTTCATTGCATTCATCTCTACTTGTGCATTCTCTTTTAGAGACAAGAACCTTGAGCCAGAAACAACCCTTTTACAGATTGAGCAAAACATCAAGATAGTATGCTACCCAGTAACTATACATAAAGATTGGTGGAAAATATTCGAATGTAGTCTGATATAAATAACCAATAATTGTACTATCATTTTAAATGGGAAAAGAAAAGACTTTTGCGCCCTTTAAAGAAATGAGTACACTTACCTTAAAGAAGTAGACCAGTGTTTAACAGGATAATATGCACATGTGACCTAAGCTTTTGATTATATCAGTACCTACTAACAGCAGTTGAGATCAACTGGGATGAAATTATAAGTATAAAAAAGGATGAGGAAAATAGCTACCAGCTGAATTTCTTAACTAGTTATTCCTGATTTACCGCATGCTGTGCTATTTGAACTGCAGTTCCTCAGGTATGCAAATCTCACTAGATGCTGAAGCATAGTGCTTTCTACATCTAGGGTAAAACTTACACCAATCATTTCTCCAGCATGTTCAAGCTAATCTGATGTTATCCTCTGTCACGCTTTATTTCTCAGTTCTCTGACATGGCAAGAGAAGTTCATGGCAACCATAATTTGTCCTTATAATTCTTTTGGAACTATTCAGTGCATGCAACAGGGAGCAGACAGTTTCTGGAATGAAGACTCAGGCTTAATTGGTTAAAAAGATTGAAATGGCTAAATTAAAATCAAGTCATATACTGCAGCCAGGAAAAGGAAACAAGGAAACTGTTCTTGTCTGAAGTTATCTTCCCACATACTGCATTGAAGAGTGTGAGCTCCAAACATGAGAAATATGCCTTATGTTGATTATCACCCAGTGAAGTGAGACACCATAAATAATCTAAAGTAAAGGGCATGAACTTCCCCACAAAGTCAAAGCTCCTCTTCATGCAAGGTGAACTGTTAAAGGGAAAAATACATTTTCAGCTGTTGTTCACTTTCTGTAAGCATTGACGTGCCTGTGTCAAAATGCAAGTTTCCTGCCCTCAGCAGTTCTTGAGGAAAAGATAAAATGACATATATAGATGGGCAGCCTGATTTCCAAACCATTTTTTCCCCTGCTGGATCTGGTGAAGGTGGAAGCTACATTATTGCAGTACGTCTGGCTTGTTATAGTTATTATTAGACATGACTCACTATTGTTCAAATAATAACATACTAGAGATAGAAATTTGCATCTACAAATGCAGTTCATTCTGGTTTTTAGGCAATATGACTCTATCGAGCTGCTGAGTTCTTCCCTAGCACTACTGCACATGGAAAGTCACTGGGTTGCCATGAGTAATGCCACTTTCTAAAGCCACTGTTGATCAATTGCTTATAAATCTGTGAAATGAATGACACAGAGAAACATCATCCTCCTTTCCTCTTCCTCCTCTTGCTGTCTTCTCCATGAAATGCCCATTTTTGCAAGGATCCTGTAGCTCATGGAATTAAAATAAATAATTTCCACTTGTATTACTTTTCCATACCTCCTGGAAAGTATTGCACAGTCTGCTTTTGATTGGTGTTTGCTCCTCCATTTACTTTGTGCATCTCATGGTGGGCCACATTGTTTCAGTTTGAAGTTTGGCTGTGGCACCTGAGATTTACACTGGTATGCATTGAAATTTGTTTTTTCCTACTAATATTAAATGATGTGAATTATTTCTGAATTTAATTATAATCACTTTTATGCACCTTTGCTCACGTAAAAACTTAACCAATTGATTCAAAGTGTTATTTGAAACAACAACAAAAAACACCCTTCTCATCTGGTAGGCTCACACATATTATATTTCAGCCAGGTGTGATGGGAAATTAACCTCCTAAAATAAATGTGTAAATACCTCTGCCCTAATTATAGCTACAAGCACTGCTCCAATATTCTCTCTTCTGTGTTGTGGAATTCATGCACTTGTTTAATAGCACGCCTAATTTAGACAGGCAGAGTGATTATGAGTGGGTCTGGGATTAAGCCTGATAACTCAATACTTCTATGATTAGAACAGTGGCCTACTTCCTCCTTGGCTTTTTTGTGTGTGCATAAAATAAATGACTGTGATTGGAACTTTTAACTACAACCCACTCTGCCAGCAGCAAATGAAAACTACATATGATCCCAAATGTCTTTGCGTGTAGCATACCATTTCTTGGCTGTTAAGATTTGTTGTTCTGTCACCAATTTATCAGTTGGGGCCATTTAATTCATACTCACTTGAGCAGAATTAAAAGTGTTTACTTTCCTCATAAGAGGGCAGTCACATATGTACCAATTTTGTTTTAACTGTGGAAAGCAGGGAGCTGAAAACGGAGTGCAGAGGGGATTCAGCAAGGCCTAATCAATCACTGACAGATTACAGCTAAAGCCACTTCCATACCCATTAAAGCAGGACAAATGCAGAATTGCAACTGAACAACTTCTAGTTTTAAGCCAACAGTGGGACTTCCTAGTTATTTATCAAAGTCATTGCTGGTAAGCAGCATGCCTCGCTGCTCGATTGTACTTCACAGCAGACAGAGCTGACTGAAGCTTCAGCCATGAAAGAAGTGTTTATGCCCTCAGCTGTGGTGCTGTCAGCCCTCTGGAATTTACTGTAAATCACACAGCTTTTATTGCAAGATTTAGTAGCTTATCCTCTGTGGGCTCTATTCACTGCAAGCTTGTTACTATTTGGATGTTAGCCTCAGTCCATAAAGGGACTTGCTACACATCATCAAACAGTGGCGAAAAACCAAAGGTTTCATTTTTCAATTTTCTAAACCCTAAACTCCTCAACAGTCATTGAATTTCATTGCAGAAAGTGGAAGTCTACTTTATTATGGTACTCAATTTCCCCAATGGAGTTATACACTTATAACATTACTTTTATTTCCAATGACAGGATCTGGCCATCTGTCCTGGCTGTAATTTCATAACACACTCACTAGTTTTTATTTTAAGGGAATTTCTAGATATTACATTGAGCTTGTGACAAAATTGTAATGTATATATAAAGGCCACAATAATGATAACTATATTTAGTACTGCCTAACATCTTAACAAAATATTTTTTTCTTACTCTAGCTATAGAAGAGTCTGCACAAGTTCCTAACCCAATTTAACTGACAAATGGGGGGCATGGAGAGCAAGTTTTAAAGAGACAGAAATATAGAAAGGAATGGGATTACTCAAGTCAGATCCACATAGGACAATATTATTGCACAGGCAGTATGTATTTTGTCAAAAGTGGCATTTTATGCCACTTTTATCGAACTATTTCTTCTCAGATCAGAGGGAAACTGCTAAGAAATCTTAGTCTATGATAGAGAAGCCTGACTTTATAATGAAGAGGGTTTGCCCCACGAAAGCTTATTAATCTGAGAAGATTTTTAAAGATATTTTGTCACTTGCTACATAATATAGCGGGGCCCACTTAACAGCACACTCAGATCCAGTGAAATTCTGAATAGGCAATCAGAAAAGGAGTCCTGGATTGTTTCAATGCATTGTAATGTGCAAATTACAGTTCCTGGAAGAGTGTACCTACACTTACAGAGAAATGATCTTGTGGGAAGAAAGCATGACCTGATGACAAGTGCCATTTGGAAGTAGTAGGTATAAAGTTTGAAAACACTTTGCCTGTGGAGCTTTGTTGAGGAACTTGCAGGAGGTGAAAGTGGTTAAAAAGCACTTGAGCCAAAACACATACATACACAAAGGAGCAAGATAGCTTTAAACTGGAGAGCCAAGTGTGATTAGCCAGTGTCGATTAACAAGGAAAAAAGCATATAAAGAGGAAAAGAATAGAGCCATGAAGGCTTGAAACAGCAAATGGAAAGTACTAACTGTTTTGGCAAGTTTATATTTAAAAATTATTCAGAAGCACTTATCAGAATACAAGGGGATTGGGATTTAGATTTTTCGATGGAAACAAATAGCTGTTTACGGCCAGACCTTACATATCAAGAAACAATTCAATAATTTATGCTTCTCCCAAGATGAGTACAGGCACCAGATTTACCCTCCAACTGAAAAAAAAAAAAATAATCAAACAATGTATATGAAACAATAGATTTTGGTTTGGGGATTTTTTTTTCATTTTTATTTTAGACTTGAGGGTACATGTGTAGGTTTGTTACCTGGGTATACTGTATGATGCTGTTTGGTAACAACAGTTTGGGACATTGGATATCAGGCAGCACAGAAAAGTGATCACCAAGAGACAGGAATCAAGGTGAGCCCTGTGATTGCTCTAGTTCACTGCCTTGACAGAGTTTGCAGGCTGCAGCACAGAGAGAGGAGAGCCAGATGATGCCCAGTAGTATCCAGAATGGAGGAGATGGAAATCCAAAGAGGCTAGAGTTCACGGGACAGAATACCAGAAAGGAAAGAGTGAGAGCGAGAGAGAGAGAGAGAGAGATGCAGAGGGTCCTCCGTCAGCCTTCAATTGGGTACTGATCAGCCCAGGCATGTGAAGAAACTGCCCAACATAGGGAATGGAACAAAGCAAAAGTAGCAGAGGGGAAAATCCTTGGAATTCATACAGGACTGAAATTAGTTCATATTCCCGTGAAGAAAATGCAAAAGCCTCATAATTCATAAGTGGGGTACATAGAAAGGCATAGCCCCGGTACTGGGGAAAAATTAGCCCTGGACTAAAGGCAGCTCTGATCCCACCTAGCAAGATTCAAAAGTAAGCCTTAAAAGAATCAAGATGCTTCCAAGTAACTTACTGAAGTACTGAGCAAAGCTCAATTATTTATAGCAATAAAAATATATCTACCTCCCAACAAGATAAAATTCATGTCTGTCATCCAATCAAAACTGACCTGACATGCAAAAAAAACAAAAAAAAAAACAGGAAAATACAACTCATGGTAAGGAGAAAAATCACTCAAAAGGAACACACCCAGAAATGACACAGATGATACATTTCGTATATAAGGACATTAAAGCAGTTATTATAACTATATTCCATGTATTCAAGATAATAGAGGAAAGAGTGAGAATGTTAAGTAGAGATATTGATGGTATCAAAAAGGCAAAATTTCTAGAGACAGAAAATGCAATACCTGGCAAAAATTTAACTGGATATAATTAACGACAGATTAGACAATGCAGGAGGAAAGATTAGTAAATGAACATGCGGCAAAAGAAACTATTCCATATGACCAACTATTCAATATAAAATACTGAGAAACAACAGAACAGCAGTGAGCCATGGGACATAAATATAACAGGAGCCACCAAAAGGGGAGGACAGAAAAAATATTTGACAATGTAACGGCTAAAATTTTTCAACTTTGAGAAAATGTAAAGACCTACAGACTCTCAAAGCTCTACAAACCTGAAGCACAAGAACCAGGGGCAAAACTATACTGACACATATCACAATTAAATGGCTTATAACAAGCAATAAAAAGAAAGTTCTGAAAAGCCGCCAAGAAAAAAGACAAATTATATACAAAGGAACAAAAATAAGAATGACAGCAGATTTCTTGCTGAAAACAATTCAATCCAGAAGACAGCAAATGAGTATATTTGAAGAACTGAAAAAATAAAAGACACATTTCAGTGTAGAATTCTATATACCATGAAAATATCTTTCAGAAATAAGGGTGAAATAAGGAATTTTCTCTGACAGTGAACGCCAAGAAAATTCATTATGAGTAAGCCTGCATTACCAGGAATATTGAAGAAAGTCCCTTAGGCAGAGTCAAAATGATAGCAGGTGAAAATCTGGATAAGCACTAAGAAATAGAAAGCGCAAAAACAGGGTTAATATGTAGGTAAATATGAAAGAGATTGTTTCTTAACTTTTAAATTACAAAAAGTAATTCACCGTTAAAAGCAAAATGAGTAACAATGTACTCTTGCTTTTATAACATATGTGGGAATAAAATGTATGGCAATAGCACAAAGCCTTGGAAGAGAGAAATCGCAGTATCATATTAATTGAGGGTAAATTGTGATAAGTTAAAGATGCATACTATATACACTAAAGCAATCTTTAAAAAAAAAGAAAAGAAATATAGCTAATAAGCCAGCACAAGACATATATGAAATTATAACAAAACAAACAAACAAACAAAGCCCTCAATCCAAAACAAGGGAGAAAATGAGGAAAAATATTTCAAGATTTGAAAGCCATCCAAGGGCCATTTGAGGCTGGCTCTTTCCAGGATAGTTTAGAAGTCCCTTTTCCCTTACTTTACAATATAATAATTCTTTTTTCCACTATAAATTTGTGATCTATAGTGAAGTCAATAGTCAATAATCAGATATTCAGGACAATAATGAAAAATGGGAAGAACCTTTAATTACTGCATAGTAAAACATTTGTTCTCAAACTGAAATATATCCTGTGAAAAACTGTTCAAATATCCATGTGTCTGTAACAAGCTGAATACAGGGCGCACTTACAAGGGTGCACATCTGATAGAGGATGTAGACATATTCTGGTAGGAGAGAGAGTATTAGCTCAAGAAGCCTTTATTGAGCAACTGCTTTGTGCTTGCCGCTGAATTCATCCCGCAGGGATGAGAGGAGCTCATTTAAGCCTAAGCTGGCCTATGCATTCATTACCAGCTGCAGATAATAATTGAGGATCTGATGCTTGATTGGAAAGTCAGTATTTGAGTTAATGAGATAACTTTTTCATAAATCTAAGATGATAAGACACAGGTTAAGGTCAGAAATAAATCAGGCAGGAGTCAGGACACAAACCAACAAATACAATCACAATGTCCAGGGGAAAGAAACTAAGGAAACAGTATTGGCTTGTCAGCTGATTTCTTTTCCTCACTTCTTTAACACCTTCACTAATCTTCTCTGAATTTGTCTTTCTTTGGAAATACAGTGGGCCAGTGTGACTGGCTGAGAACAGCTCACTTATTTTGCAGTGCGTGCCAACAGGCCCACCTGTCTGGAATTCTAACAGCTGAATTTCTCACGATGTGCACCATACCCCCTCGGTGGCAGCCACATTAAATGCTCTATCTACCGGGGACTCTTCTCAGCACTCCGCAGGTTGCTGATGAAACAAAAACCAGAACAATGCAATTTAGTTAATATGGAAGTTGCTCTCATGATCCCTGGAACTATTAGTACTATTAGGGGTACTCTTCATTCTTAAAAAAGACATAAGAGGCCGGGCGCGGTGGCTCACGCCTCTAATCCCAGCACTTTGGGAGGCCGATGATGGTGGATCACGAGGTCAGGAGATGGAGATCATCCTGGTTAACACGGTGAAACCCTGTCTCTACTAAAAAAATACAAAAAATTAGCTGGGCGTGGTGGCGGGTGCCTGTAGTCCCAGCTACTCGGGAGGCTGAGGCAGGAGAATGGCGTGAACCCAGGAGGCGGAGCTTGCAGTGAGCCGAGATGGCACCACTGCACTCCAGCCTGGGCGACAGAGCAAGACTCCGTCTCAAAAAAAAAAAGAAAAAGACACAAGAAAGCAATGTCCCACTTATTCCACTAGCACTGAGAATGAAGTCCACACCTAGAGAGGGTAGAGCCAAGAGAATTTTGAAGAAATGGAGCCAGGGTCTTCATTTATCCTGCCAGAAGAGTGCCCTGCCGGTAGACTTCTTTTTGTATGCTATGAGCCATTAGTTCCTGCGCCAGTTGAATAAAATTCATCTGATACCTGCAGCCAAAATCATTCTAACTGATATAATTTTTCGGGCAATTTATTTCACAAACAAATAAAATAAACCTAGGAGGTAAAGTGACTTAACCAAGGCCATAAAGCTAATTAAGAGTGTTGCGGCCAAAGGAACTTCCCCTTCACCCTCTGAAAGTTAACTGCATTATCGACTCCCACTAAGGCAGATTAGTAAGAGAAAAGGCTTTGCAAATGTATTACTACCAAGTGCATAGGAAGAAAAAGAGTCATTACGCAGTTTCCAGTGCGGTACAGAGACCCATATACTCTACTTCTTAGAGGAAGAGGAGATGGGGATGTGTGGATGATTTTAGGGAAATCATAAATGATGTTTAAGGGAAGTCAGTGGTCGGAAGCAATATCTGTTGGGCCCATAGAGCGGGTAATGGTTTATGACAAAAGTCTCTCCAGGTGTGTTGATACACTTCGGTCTTCCTTCCTAGGATATGGGTTCAAACAATGGAAACTCAGGGAAGAAACCAGAGGTAATTGTTTTCTTCTTTGGGAAGTCTGAACTTTAGACAGATAAGGGAACTCCAGAGAACAATTTTACCTGTGCTGAGGGAGAGATGGTGATGGGGCAGAGGGGACGACAGAGAGACCTTGAGGCCTCTTCTTCAGTTTGGCATGTGCAAAGCATCATATTTTGGGGTATTGGTTTCTGAGCCCCAACAACAGCAAAGTCAGGGCTAGACTAGCAATCCATTGTGTACTGAGCAGTTGCATGCTATACTCCAAATATTACAATATCAAATTTAGGTGCACTCACATATCTGTTATTAATATGTCATTAATCTATAATTAATAATCACTTTTACCCAAAGAAATTAACATCACCACTACTTCCTGAGTCATTTGTTTTACCTGATTTTCTAAGACTTTATTCAGATAATCTTTATAATATGCACTTCCAAGGGTGATATTCAAAATATTCAGCAATTGAGATGGCAGGAAACCCATATAATCAAGAATGAACACTGGCTGTACTGCAAGGACAGGGTTCTACAGGCCCTTGTTTGCCAGCTCTTATTCAATTGCTGGAATATGGGGATGTCCTGGGCTCCCAAGAAAGAGGATAGGTGCCAGGAAAGTTCACTATTGGGGAAAGGTGCTCAATGTCTTCAAAAACTAGTTTGGCTGGCCACTGCATGCTGAATGGCTCTCAGTGCTGTGTTTCATACAATGTAGTACTCAATAATCTTGGGTGCGTTTGTCTCATCCTCTCCTCCACATAGACTACAAATTCTTTGGGAACAGGATAAGATCTCACATTGTTAGATTTGCTTTGTATTACCAATAATACTTAGTGCCTAGGAGTTCAATAATTAATGACTAATCTAATATTAATGAAAATAACCAAAATACTAAAATAGGCATGAAAAAATATCCAAATCTCTAGTCTCATTATGCATCCTACTAATGCATATTAAGGGATGCTAAGTCCCAGGCAGAGAACTGGGTTTTAGAGATAAGGAGGAAAATAGTTATACAACCTCATGAAAACTGTAAGGTTTTCTTTTTAAAGGACTCAGATCTTGTCTAAGAATTTTGAAAAAACAGCTGGTATGTATGAGAGCAAAGGCCCAGAAACATAGAGAAGGGCCTTTAAAAGTACAAATTTTAAAGAAAGTTGAGGGTTCCTAAGTTGTCGTGTTCTGTCTCTCTTCAAGGTCACTAAGCTTCCCATCAGGAAACTAATGATTTCCTCATCACCATCTTTGTTCTTTCTGTAGTATTTGACACTAGTGACCACCACCTTGATAGAATTCTTCCTACATCTCTAACCACTTCACTGATCCTTTTATTGGCTCCTCTTCCCTTTCTAGGCCTGAAAAAAGGACATGTTTCCCAGAATTTTATTGTAAGCCCCTTACCTTGTGGATACATTCTCTCCTTTGAAGACCCAACCACCACTCCAATGGCAATTATCAGAGCTGGCAGTTGGCTTCCAAATCTCAAGTCTTCATTGTTCTCTTCCCCTCTAACTAGTTTATATATCCCTTTAGCGACTCCAAACTAACTCTCTGCCTGACTAACCCACTTCTGTTCATGGCACCACCACTCTTCATGTTATCCTGTTTTGTACCCTTAAATCACATTTGATTCTCTTCTCACTCTCTCATCAGCCTAGCAAAGTAGAACACACCTGAGATCTGGAGTCAGGAAGACCTGGGTTCAAACCTAGTCACCATTTACTAGCCAGGTGAATCTGGGTATGGTCATTAACATTGCAGCTCCAAATCCATCAATTATTCAGTGGTGACAACATTTCCCAGCTATGGGAATTAAATAAAAGCACGTGTCTGAAATATCTGATATGTAGCAGGTGTTTGCCTTAAACTTCTCCATAAAATTAATTGTTCTACGTAAATGACACTGCCTACATCTTTCAAATCTACATTAAATATGTGTTTTAAATTTTTCTCAGTGGAGATATTTCACCTCACTGAGCCTTAAAGAATATTGTTTGCACTCATAGCATTCACTCCATTTTGAAATTCTTGGTACTTAACATCACAAGCTGAATTTTTTGGATTTTTCAAATTTGCTCTGCCCAATATGGTAGCTATTCAAATTTAAATTTATGACTATTCAAATGTAAATGTAAATTAACTAAAATTAAACTTTATTTGAAACTAAATTATTCAGTTACACTGGCCACATTTCAGGTGCTCAATAACTACATGTGGCTAGTGGCTACTATAACACAGTATACTAATGAATGTTACAGAGAAATATAGAACATTTCTGTCATCTAGATGTTTAACTCCTCTGTGATGGCTGAAACCGTATCTCTGTATATTATTTATTTTTTTATCCTCTGTTATCCATTGTGCTTGGTGGGCACTTTAAAAAGTACATATTGTTGGACATGTAACCTACAACTTAGAGTATAATGACAAAAAAATTAAAAAGTACGTATTGTAGAAGTAAGCAAATGAATGGATATCCAAAAGGTGCTTCTTAAAATCTGATATTATGCACTATTGATTCTGAGTCAATACCTTCTTCTGAAGAGGATCACGGCACAGCCTCCTCAGTTACCTGCTCAACACATCTCTCCAATGCAGATTTAGCCTCACCAGGCTGTTTCTAAGACTTTTTGAAGGAGAATGGAAAGAAAGAAAGTAAATACAACACAAAATATTCAAGAGTAGGTGGGGAACATTTAGAGAGCAGCAGTTTAGAGCTTGCTTAAGAATGTAAGGATAATAAATTTTAAGAAAAGAAAACTAGGCATTTTAATAAATATTGCAAGTACTTATATGCCACTTTCCTCACGTGGAAGAGATAGAAGTAAAGACTTGAGATACTGGGATTGTCCATGATCACATGGACTTTGCTTTCTTAACTATTAATATAATGCTCTTATAGGACTGAAACCATATTGATCGTGATTTTGTAAGTATTATAATTACATATCACGACATTGTAATATTTTTTCTTGATTTGCAAAGATTTTCTATTATATGACTTCTATTTCACATAATATTGCATTTGTTCACAGTGGCCTTTTCATAATAAAAAAGTCTAGAATTATATTGAGTAAAAATGTATGATGTACCCCAAAAATATATACAACTATACCCAAAATATATACAACTACTATGTACCCACAAAAATCTAAAATTTAAATTTAAAAATGTAAAAATTTAAATGAAAATGCATGACTTCCTCATTTTCACATTGTGATTATCCATAGAGAATCCTAAGAACCAATGTAAAGTCATATAAACATCCACAACATGATATTGGTTAACACTGGCCTTCAGAATTTCCAGAAAAGGAATAGACTCCTCTCACAGCAGGCTGACACAGGTGCATTCTCTAAGAGGGGCATGAGGAATAGAGCCCCTTGACTCCTTCTGACATTAATGGGCATCCCACAGCCAGATCTTTGTGCCCTGCCTTGAGAATTTACCCAACTGTAAAATTACATTCTACATAGTTTCATGTGGGAAGATGACGCATGTCACTCCTGGAAACCATCACATGTTCCCTATAAATTATTTGGCTAAGCAGCTCTTGCCATATGTAGTCAGTTTTAGCCTTAAAATTCTTTTACCTTTACCTCATCTGCCTAAGAATGGCAAAGAAAAGTATTTTCACTGTTGCACAATCAATAATAAGGAGTCCAAGAAAACACTGAATTACTGTTGCCTCAAGATTTTTTTTTTTATAGTAGGAGACTTGCCATATTATTTTACCTGATACAAAGTCAATCATTAGCAAATACTTTGACAGCCTCTAACTGAAACAGAGTACTGGGCCAGATATGTTAAATGCTCTTTATGACAACATAAATATTTTACATAGCTAATTCCGCTTTATTTGGCTTTTTCACTTAGGTTTAGGGTGATGCAGATCAATCGTATGGTTTTCACAGAATCAATTTTCAATTAATGCAGTATAGCTTCAATTAAAATACATGGTAACAGTAAAACAATGTGTTCAGACAGTTTGTGCAGCTGTGAATTCCTTCTTTATTATAACGAAGTATACTGAAATCTCAGGTTTGTTTTTACTTTCTTAAAATTTTCATTCTACAATCATTGTGATAGGACAGCTGTGTTCTTTCCACCAAACTACTGCCAGTAACTAGTTGTATGACTCAGTTAACTTTTTAAATGTATATTTCTCTGCAACTACAAAATAAATATAGTACTAAATTACTTCACAAGTTTCCTGGAAGAATTTAACAAGATAATATGTAAGAAAGTACCTAACACATGATGGTCAGTAGATGGTAAGTGTAGTAGACATTGATTAAGTTTTAATTCAGCATATATTCAATATGTATAGAGAAAACCTACCAGTCAAATTCATCTTATTCCTTCTCCAATTCCACTACCTTTCACCTTCACAATTAGCATTTGTAAGTCTTCTACGATTCTCTCAACGCTTTCCTTTGTCCCTTTGGTTGTATATTCATTACAATTTTGACATACATAAGATGACATTTCTTTTCTCTTTTTTTATACTTTAAGTTCTAGGGTACATGTGCACAACGTGCAGGTTTGTTACATGTGTATACATGTGCCATGTTGATGAGATGCACCCATTAACTTGTCATTTACATTAGGTATATCTCCTAATGCTATCCCTACCCCCTACCCCCACCCCATGACTGGCCCCGGTGTGTGATGTTCCCCACCCTGTGTCCAAGTGTTCTCATTGTTCAGTTCCCACCTATGAGTGAGAACATGCAGTGTTTGGTTTTCTGTCCCTGCAATAGTTTGCTCAGAATGATGGTTTCCAGCTTCATCCATGTCCCTACAAAGGACATGAACTCATCCTTTTTTATGGCTGCATAGTATTCCATGGTGTATATGTGCCACATTTTCTTAATCCAGACTATCATTGATAGACATTTGGGTTGGTTCCAAGTCTTTGCTATTGTGAGTAGTGCCACAATAAACATATGTGTGCATGTGTCTTTATAGCAGCATGATTTATAATCCTTTGGGTATATACCCAGTAATGGGATGGCTGGGTCAAATGGTATTTCTAGTCCTGGATCCTTGAGGAATCGCCACACTGTCTTCCACAATGGTTGAACTAGTTAACAGTCCCACCAACAGTGTAAAAGTGTTCCTATTTCTCCACATCCTCTCCAGCACCTGTTCTTTCCTGACTTTTTAATGATCACCATTTCTAACTGGTGTGAGATGGTATCTCATTGTGGTTTTGATTTGCATTTCTCTGATGGCCAGTGATTATGAGCATTTTTTCATGTGTCTTTTGGCTGAAAAAATGTCTTCTTTTGAGAAGTGTCTGTTCATATCCTTCACCCACTTTTTGATGAGGTTGTTTGATTTTTTTCTTGTAAATTTGTTTAAGTTCTTTGTAGATTCTGGATATTATCCCTTTGTCAAATGGGTAGATTGCAAAAATTTTCTCCCATTCTGTAGGTTGCCTGTTCACTCTGATGGCAGTTTCTTTTGCCCTGCAGAAGCTCTTTAGTTTAATTAGATCCCATTTGTCTATTTTGGCTTTTGTTGCCATTGCTTTTGGTGTTTTAGTCATGAAGTCCTTGCCCATGCCTATGTCCTGGATGGTATTGCCTAGGTTTTCTTCTAGGGTTTTTATGGTTTTAGGTCTAACATTTAGGTCTTTAATCCATCTTGAATTAATTTTTGTATTAGGTGTAAGGAAGGGGTCCAGTTTCAGCTTTCCACGTGCAGCTAGCCAGCTTTTCCAGCACCATTTATTAAATAGGGAATCCTTTCCCCATTTCTTGTTTTTGTCAGGTTTGTCAAAGAACAGATGGTTGTAGATGTGTGGTATTATTTCTGAGGGCTCTGTTCTGTTTCATTGGTCTATATCTCTGTTTTGGTACCAGTACCATGCTGTTTTGGTTACTGTAGCCTTGTAGTATAGTTTGAAGTCAGGTAGCATGATGCCTCTGGCTTTGTTCTTTTGACTTAGGATTATCTTGGCGATGCGGGCTCTTTTTTGGTTCCATATGAACTTTAAAGTAGTTTTTTCCAATTCTGTGAAGAAAGTCATTGGTAGCTTGATGGGGATGGCATTGAATCTATAAATTACCTTGGGCAGTATGGCCATTTTCATGATATTGATTCCCCCTATCCATGAGCATGGAATGTTCTTCCATTTGTTTGTATCCTGTTTTATTTCATTGAGCAGTGGTTTGTAGTTCTCCTTGAAGAGGTCCTTCACATCCCTTATTTCTTACGGAAAACATTAAACATAAAAGCTAAGATTTGACATCTTTTCAGCTTTTGGAAGAATTGTGAAATTCATTTAACTGTCTCTGTGTCCACAATGAATAAACTTAAAGTGAACAGTGGTGAGATGCCAGAAAAGTAACCTCTCAGGAAAAAGGCAGAGACGTATCACTCTCCAAAGCAAGACCCTCAGGAGTAGTTTGGTATGATTTGTAGTGGAGATAAGTTTCTTTTGGCTTCATTGGCAGAAGCACTGGTTTCTGATGTTATTTGTTCAACATAAATATAAATGGCAAAATCTGATTCTGTTTCATATGGTACCTAAAATTCTGAAATAGGAATGGGAAGTCAGAGTATGATTATCTGCAAAGGATACTTATTAAGGAAATATCGCAAGATACTTTCAAGGCCTAATAAAGTAGTAGTCTTTAGCACATAGAAGTTGCTCAGTAAATATGTGTTGAATAATGAATGAAGCAAGAGCCAATTGTTACATTTTATCTTTTTTATCTCATAGCACTCAGTGAAATGTAAGTATAGAAGAGGTGCTCAACAAATACTTGCTGAATTGAATGTAAATTTGGTTGAGCAAACCATATTCCTTGAATTATTCTCTTTGAACCCTTAGGCTGCTCCCTTAGGTCAATTCCATTGAACTGCTATTAAGATCTTGAATTCAAAATTTGTCTGGAGGACCTGGGAAAGCCATATTAATTCATAAATATCAGTTTTCTCACTTGAAACTGAAGTCCAATTCTAAGACAATTTTTATGCTAATTTTCTTTCCTTGACAAACATTTAATGGAACCCTTCAACTTACTCCCCATTTGTGACATTTTGAAATATATAGTTGGTCTATCACCCTATTTCCTGGCATATAACTCCTAAAATCCTTAGAACCTCCATAGCAATGTCTTTGTGTATGATCATGATTGACTGACAGCTGGCAGCCCCTAGGTGGCATCGGGTTGGGGCTTGTCACCTGAATGACCAAGGCAGGATTAGAGGCTTGGGACTCAGCCCCATGACCCAACCTCTAGGGAGGGTAGAGGGTCTAAAGTTAAATTTATCACCAGTAACCAATTATTTCATCAATCATGCCTAGTAATGAAGCCTCCATAAAAATTCAAAAGGGTTTGGAGAGCCTCTGGATAGCTGAACACGTGGAGGCTACTGGAAGGTGAACAATAATTTATCCACGTATCAGGAGAGTGGCACATCCCAGCTCCTTGGGCACAGAAGCTCCTGTGCTAGGAATACTTCCAAATGTGGCCCTATGTATCTCTTCACCTGGCTGTTTATTTATATCCTTTAAAATAATCTTGGTAATAAATGGGTGGACCTAAGTAAGGGTTTCCCTGAGTTCTATGAGCCTATATAGCAAATTAATCAAACCCGAAAGAGGGGATCATGAGAATCCCAACTTGTAGCCATTTGGTAAGAAGTTCTGGAGGCCCAGACTTGCGATGCACAGGAAGGAGGGGCCAGTCTTGCGGAACTGGCCCTCTACCTGTGGTTTCTGTTGCTAGATCTTCAGGTAGATAGCCTCGGAGTTTAACTGAATTGGAGGATACCAGCTGGTGTCCACTGCAGAACTGATTGCTTGCTTGGTGTGTGGGGAGGAACCCCCACGCATTTGGCCACAGACATCTTCTGTGTTGATTGTTGTTGAGTGAGAGAATAGAAAAAGCCCTTTGAGTCTGTGTGCAAGTTGTCTTTTCCACTTACACCACTGTGAACACACACACAATTAGAGGAGCCACAAGGGTTTTGTCAAAATAAATTCTTGGAAATATGTTGAGTCAAACTCAACATGTTCAGCTTGAATTCAAAACTCTCAGAAGTTCAATTTCTCCTTAGTCCAGGCTTACCCCGATAATGCACTATAAATTACTAGTTAGATTTCTCCCTCCTCCCCAATATACAATAGTCATTCACACCTTTTGTTGTTTCTTTTACTTACATCTTGGTATAGTCTCCTTTCTTTATTCCAGAATCTTTCATTCTAGAACTTTAAGGCTCATCAGTAATTCACACCATTTGTTGTTTCTTTTACTTATAGCTTGATATAGTCTCCTTTCTTTATTCCAGAATCTTTCATTCTAGAATTTTAAGGCTGATCAATGTAAACTTTGATGGCACCTTCCTTTACATGGTAGGCATTTGTGTTCATCCTTTCAAGCTCCTCTGAGCTCCTATTACTTCAGAATATTTTGTCTGGTGTACATGCTATTCTGCAAAGCCTAACTTCCCATTGATTGAAAATTCTCTGAAGGCAGAGAACATATCACTTTCTCTGTTTTTTCCTAAATCTCATAACACCTATTATGGCACCTAACTCTCTGAGAAGTCAATGGATTCTTGCGAGTTTAAATAGGATGGAATAGAATTGAGTGGCAAGATTATTTAAGGACAGAAAGAAAAAGAAAGTTTGTAATAAATAGCTATGCTAAAATTATGCATAATAACTAACAAGGCTAAATTTAAGGGAAAATGTTCCAATCGTAAAGATGGTTGTATCTCAATACTGTATATTTAACTAACTGATTTTTTTAATTGTCATTTTTGCCCCACAGTAATGTAAGCTCCACAGGGCAGACATTATTGCCATTTTTTCTTCACTGTTGTGTCCCTCGTGCTAAGAATACTGCCTGGCACACAGTAGGTCCTCAATATATATTTGTTAGATGAATGAATAAATAAACGAATTTAGGAAAGTGACTTTTTAAAAAGGTAATGCTTCATCTTGTATTCCCTTTGTCATCAGGATAAAGTTATTCAAAGCACATTTCACTCACATCCCTTAGCTTTTCTGCCTCACAAGAACTCTCTGGATGCAAAAGACCTGTAAGAAAAGCCTATCTCAGTAGGGCCGGGCGGGTGGCTCACACCTATAATGCCAGCACTTTGGGAGGACGAGGTGAGTGGGTCACGAGGTCAGGAGTTCAAGACCAGCCTCACCAACATAGTGAAACCCCATCTCTACTAAAAATACAAAAATTAGCCGTGCGTGGTGGCACGTGCCTGTAATCTCAGCTACCCAGGAGGCTGAAGCAGGAGAATTTCTTGAATGCGGGAAGTGGAGGTTGCAGTGAGCCGAGATCACTCCACTGCACTCCAGCCTGGGCAACAGAGCAAGACTCCATCTCAAAAAAAAAAAAAAAAAAAAAACCCTAGCAAACAGAAAAGAACATAAGTTTTTTCTGAACAGATTTTGGGAGGAAAAATGACAGAAAGTAGTTACGAGGTTGGTTTTCATATTTCTCAATCAAAAGATATTTCAAAAATCTTTTTAATTTCATTTTTCTTACACAGCTTAATTCAATGTAGCTTAGCAAGGCAAAGTTAGGAACACTGGATATGCCCTGCAATGCCATTTCTAGTCACACTTAAGACTAGTGCCACTCTAACAAGAAGTCAGTGGAGAAAATCATCACTCTTTTAGCAGCAAGTAAAACCATACACAAAAGATTGAAGAGAAAATACAGTAGCTTACCTCTTTGGGTAACAAAGCTAGTTAATGATCAGCTTATTATTCAGAGAATATAAAGCAATGTTCAGACTCCTAGGGACCCATTCCCTGTATTAGTCAGGATTCTGCAGAGAAACAGACCCAATAGAAAGTATGTATAGACAGAAGAAGTTTATTATGAGGGATTAGATTGTGAGGTTATGGATACTGACAAGTCTCAAGATCTGCAGTCAGTAAACTAGAGACCCTGGATGGTGATGGTATAAATCTAGTCAGAGTCCACAGGCCTACGCACCAGGAGAGCTGATGGTGTGGGTCTAGTCCAAAGGCTGACAGGCTCAAGACCTAAGAAGCGCTGTGTTTCAGATTGAGTCCAAAGGCAGAAAAAAACAATGTCCTAGTTTGAAGGTGGTCACAAAAAAATTCAGCCTTCCTCCCGAGAGGCTCAGCTTTTTTGTTCCATTCAAGCCTTCAACTGATTGGATGAGGCCCACCCACACTAGGGAGGGTAATCTGCTGTACTCAGTCTACTCACTTGAGTTTATCTCATCAAAACACACCCTCACATAAACATTCAGAATCATGTTTGACCAAATATATAGCCATCCCATGGCACAGTCAAGCTGACACATAAAAGTAACCATCACAGGCCAGGTGCTGTGCCTCAGACCTGTAATCCCAAAACTAAGGGAAGCCAAGGTGGGCAGATCACCTGAGGTCAGGAGTTCGAGACCAGCCTGGCCAACATGGTGCATCTCTACAAAAATACAAAAATTAGCCAGGCGTGGTGGAAGGTGCCTATAATCCCAGCTACTCGGGAGGCTGAGGCAGGAGAATTGCTTGAACCTGGGAGGCAGAGCTTGCAGTGAGCTGAGATTGCGCCTTTGCACTCCAGCCTGGGCAATAAGAGCAAGACTTCATCTCAAAAAAAATAAATAAATAAAAAATAAGCATCACGCCCATCATTGTCTACCAGTTTTGGAAAATATGATATCTGGACACTCAATCACCACCTCAGTTATTTTCCTTTTGCCCTCTGGGTCCTATTAACAGCAACAAATATAATATTCAAAAATGAAACATTAGGCCATTTACAAATTTTTTGTTAGAGCATCAAGCATGCTGGCTTGCTGTCTTACTTTTTCTGTATGGCAAGTAACACTCCTTGCAGAGTGGGGTGGAACAGAAAAACTAGATCGGATTCATATTTGGGGGTGATCTTAAATTGGTAGTCACTGAAAAATTATAGCTATCAATTGTATACTTTTTATTTTTACAAAGTGCATTGAATCATAGGCACATATGTATTATTTAAAGAATCTGGAGAAAAATATTTGTGGTTATTTTGAAGGATATCAGCTAAAAATGAAAAGAAAGCAAAAAAAAGTTAATATATTTTATGTATCAAGATATTTGTGATAGAAATTTTATTTTTATTTTAAGAGGTAGTAGGTTTTCATTTTCTAGCTTACAATCTGACACGAATAGTTGAGGAGTCATCAAATTTCATTGTCCTAAAAGTAGGCTATGGTTTGGGAGGTCATGCTTTGTACTTATCTGTATTTGTGATAATACATGATTTTATTTTTTTCAATGAGATAAATTGTTTTTTAAAAAAATAGTAAATCTTAATCTGTTGATCACCTACCATGTGCCAGGCTTTCCTGTCACCTTTCATATTTTGAATGTAAATATTTCCTTCTTTTATTGGTTACTTTATAACCTCTCAGTTATCATGTTCCACCATTTTAACACTTAAAGAGGTAGAATGTGAGATTATCATTTCCAAGGCTCTTGCATGGAGAAGGAACATTGAGGTCATCTCATTCAATCTCCCATCTAATACTTAAAACAACTCTACAACATCACTAAAATGAATCCTGGGAAACATAACTGCTGATGATAAATTCATACCCACAGCAGTCCACTATATAATTGAATAGGTTTGTGATTAAAAAGTTCTTTCCTATCTGGCTGGAAAATAAAATCTCTCCTTTTTTTTTTTTTTTTTTGGTTTTGTCATTTTTGCTTTGTTTTGGCTTATATTTCTTGTCTTTCCCTTTCTCATTCAAGGAAATATTTGTATCGATTTGGGAAGGGGATATGGCAAAATAGAACTTAGAAATCATGGTGGCTTTGTTTTTCAAAAGTCTAAGGCTTCAGAGGAATTTAAGTTAAGGTATTGAAGAATACAAGAGAAAAAAGATTTTCTCCATAGTAAGAAAATATTTCCCAGACCCTGGGGGAGAAGAAGAAAGAGAGAGCAACAACTTCATGGCTTCCAATAGCAGAGGGGACCTCTACTCCACTTCCTACTAAGACTGAATGTGAGGCAGCCAAATGCCAAACAGAGATATTTGAGTGGTTCATCAGGGAGTTAAGCCCAGGATCAGCTTCACCCACGGTTTCCTTACCCCATGGAGTGTAGCCTAGCTGAAAGAGCACATGTATACAATGATTGTGTCATCAGTTACCTGTGGGATTGATGACTGAAAACTGCAGACCCCATCCTCAATACAAAGGCAATGCACAAGATTCCAGAATTGAATGATAACTTGAGGAGGAGGCAGCATCCTTAGTTGGGCTGGATTTTTTTTTTTCAGAAACTCAATAGAGCAGAGGCTAAAAGGCAGAAATTATGTTATTACAGGTGGTTAAGAAAGTACTGGAGATAGAGAGTAGAACAATGGTTACCAGAAGAATAGTGCGGGGGGTGGAGATGGTTAATGGGTACAAAAATATAGTTAGATAGAATGAATAAGATCTAGTATTTGATAGCACAATGGGGTGACTACACTCAACAACAATTTATTGTATCTTTTAAAATAACTAAAAGATTACAATTGGATTGTTTGTAACACAATGAAAGGATAAATGCTTGAGGTGATAGGTACCTGATTTACCCTGATGTAATTAATATGCATTGTGTGCCTGGATCAAAATATCTCATGCACCCTATAAATATATATACCTACTGTATACCCACATAAATTAAAAATTAACAAAAAAAAAGAAAGTACTTTTGTTGGTCCACCTGAGTTGTGGATTGATTCATAGTCTTTTTGGTTATATTGTGCTTCCTCCTGTGACATGGTTTTCTTCATTGAAGAAGTACCGTCAACATCCTTAAACTTGGGCAACCAGACTGATGATTATTACCAGGTTGTGATTTATGAGTATCGTATCCTACCGTCTCTCCTCTTCTGGTCATTATGCTTCCTTTCATGTGCAAG
The DNA here is from genome assembly GCF_028878055.3 of Symphalangus syndactylus. Classification (NCBI taxonomy): domain Eukaryota; kingdom Metazoa; phylum Chordata; class Mammalia; order Primates; family Hylobatidae; genus Symphalangus; species Symphalangus syndactylus. The sequence goes on from NC_072431.2 coordinate 37,554,621, forward strand.
AGATAGCATTTTTTGGCAGCCACACACACTGATAGCCCAAGCTACAAACAACTAAAACTCCAAAGTGATTTTCATTTGCATAACCAAAAAAGAATGACTTACTAGCTAGATTTTTTTAAAGATAAAATTAGAATTTTACTTTTCCTATTATTGATCCAAGCTAAATAATAATAGAAAATATATATTAAATTACGCATATATATACATACTTATATATGCTTATATGTATGTGAAATGAATGACAACAATGATAAAAGAAATAAGAAGGAATATTCAGTTTCTACATAGAAATCATGTCGTCTGTGAACAAACACAGTTTTAAATCTTCCTTCCCAATCAATTTATTTTTATACTATATTTTTGTCTTATCTTAGTTATAATTCCCAGTACGATGAAGAAAATGAATGATGAGAGGGGACATCCTTTTGGGCTTAATATTAAGTACTAGTAAATTCACTTATTTTTCTTTTTCTATCTCTTTTCCCTTGGGAACACATGTGCAAAAAGTTTTGATGTTTATATTCTTCATTAAACCCTACAATGCCATTCTTTTGGTTTAGTTTATTGTATTAATGTTCATTTATCTCGGGATTCCCATTCACATTCTTTCCTACAGGCACCCACTCACATTTATTTGATATAAATTCTTGGATAGGTATATATCTTCGATAAATACACACAGTTGTATTTGTGAGGTGTTTTAATGTCCCTGTATTTTCTATGTATGGCATTATGTAACCTTATAAATTCAAATGTATTATATTAGACTCTCTGATTTGAGATGTTTCTGATTTGATGTGAAGTATATTTGCTCTCACTCTGCTTTATGGTATCTGAAAATCTGCCAAAAGTCATCATGGTGTACCACAAGATCTTTCCAATAAGTGTTATCAATCCATTAATTCTCATCCTTTAAGCATTCCATTTGTACAAATCCACCTAAATGTACCATCATCTAGTCCGAGTTATATATGATGCCATTGGATTCTGAGCATTTGCGAGACCCTTAGTTCTGTCTATGTGAGGAAGTTGGAACATACAAGGAATGAACTAGTTAGTAGAAAACAGTTGCAAAGTTGAAAATGGAGATTCTAGGATATAGGAGTCTTGCTTTAGGAACAAATCCTGCTCAGATTCCCAAAAGACTTCTTCATATGTCACACAAACAAGTAAACCCATTTATATAACTATCTGAAACATCTTTCCTAAGACACAGCATAAATGACACAGGATCTACAGAGCATTACAGGCATGGAGAAACAAAAGAAACATCCCCGTATTTTCCTGCCTGTCCAAGAAACTCTACCTGCTAAGGAAACCTACTAGAGATAATACTAGTTTAATTGGTAGATTTCTCTTATCATTCTAGAATTCTACATGTTTGAACAATTCCATTCCTTTGCCTTTTCTTGCACTGTAATTGGCCACAAGACAAATGTTTGAACTGAAAGTTTTCTTGATTAGTCTTACCACATTCCTACCACAAATACACGCTCATATGCACACTAAAACACACCAACACTAACAGGGCATCAGCAGCTAGAGCTTCATGCTACTATGTAGCAAAAATCTCTAGCATTGCCTTATGGATTGCCCAGGTATTTACACATCCAATCAAAGATGAAGTTCATAGTCAACCCGATGAGAGAGAAGAGCAATGCTCTCAATGGCATTTTGGAACTTCCACAACCTCATGAAAAGCTATGAGCACAGCTTACTGTGTGTTACTGTCAGGAGGTAAAGGGACTCTCTGCTGTCTCACACCATCTACACCCTGGTTTTAATGACGAAATGTTGACTAGAAAAGTAATATTATATCAATGGAAGACAGTGAATACAAAGATGTTTATATGGCAGATGGCTAAATATTTGTTGATTTTAACTGAGGCAGAGAAAGTCTACACTGGAAGTAACAACAAAGTACATTTTCCTAAAAGTTTACACATTCCCCAAAATATCACAAAGGGATTCTTTGGTATACCTCATCTCAAAATTACCACAGTGATTAAATATAATCAGATCTTGAATCCAGGAATTTCACACTTTTCCTTTATTCTGCCACCAGTTTTTATATGTGAGGCTTGATTGATGGCCCCTACCCGGCTTAGGTCTTCCAACTTTACCTGTAAGCCCCAGGGTCTTGCCTATGGCCACTGCCCAACTAAGGCTCTGCTCCTGCCTAGAGCCTCTTGGCTTGAAGCCTAAACTCTGACCTGTTCTTGCCCTGCAGGTGTTTTGGCATTCCTGGTCTGACTTTGGAAGGAGTCCAGGCTTTCTCTGATCTCTGGGACACTTTACCTAGGCCACGTTCTTTGTTTTCAGCTACTGTAATCTTTTTCAGAATTCCATGGAACAGTTTCATTTTTGTTCCTTTCCTTTATAATTTGTAGGAATTAAAAAGTCATTTATGCATTTATTTACTCAATCAAGCAAATATTTATTGAGCAAAGTCAATGGCCTCAGCACTGTTACTCGTACAGAATATGCTTTAACGGAACATATGGATTTTTTCCAAATTAGCTTTTTATGAACTAAAAATTGAGCTTATGTTACTTTAACATTTTTTGTTGCACAGTTCAAAGTAAAAAGTAAAAATCTTTTAACAGCTGCTCCCATCCCTTTGCCACAATTCTATTCCTCAGTAATATAATAGAAGTTAATGGTTACTCTGCAGCAAAAACTGTAAGAAACATATATAGACCTTACTTTTCAAGAGACACATAGACAGAATTTATTTCTGTGCATTTCTTCACAAAAGAAAGTCTAGTAGTTGTGGAGTCACGTATCTCACATGAGGATAAAGAATAAGTCGTATTATTTCACTTTTAATCAAAACTATCTCATTTCTTCCCACCTCACTCCATATCCAATCCATAGTGCCAAAACCACCCTTCCCAGTATACGGTGATGAAATGAGGAGAAGGTTGAATGAAAGAGGTTCATTATACCGAAATTGTCAGTCATACTAAGAAAAAGTAAAAGAGGATTGGTCCAAGTTTACTTCATAGATGCTTTTACATTTTGTTTTACCCTCAGAGTGTTATTAGATAGAAGAAATATCAACCAAAGAAAGCTGCAAAGACTTGAAGGGATTATATGGAATTTATATATGTGACAACAGTGGTCACCCTCTCCTCACGCATGGAACAGGATATATCAGATCTATATACCAACATCTTTTAAAATGTTTTTTCAGCTTTATTGATTGATAAATAAAAATATTGTATCTATATTAAGGTATAAGGTGTATAATATAGTGTTTTGACACAAGTTTGCATTGTGAAATGATTCCCACAATCAAGACAATTAACGTATCCATCACCTCTCATAGCAAATTTCACAAATACAATATATTATTATTAACTATAGTCACCATGTTTTACATTAGATCTCTAGAACTTATTCATCTCAAAACTGAATGTTTGTACCCTTTGCCCAACAGCTCCCTATTTCCCCAACCCTTCAGCCCCTGGCAGCCACCATTTTACTCTCTGTTTCTCTAAGTCTGACTTTTTTTTTTAATATTCCACAATAAGGGGTATCATGTGATATTTGTCTTTCTGTGCCTAGCATGTTTCACTTCGCTTAATATCTTCTAACTTCATCTACGTTGTCCCAAGTGGGAGAATTTCCTTCTTTTCTAAGACTTAATAATATTTCATTGTGTATACATTTTCTGTATGTATATAGACACAGACATACACACACGTGCATATATATAGTCAAAGTTTCTTTATTCATTCATCTGTTGATGAACACAAGTTGTTTCGTTTATTGACTTCACTATTGTGAATAAAGCTGCAATGAACATACTGATTTCATTTCCTTTGGATGTATCGCCGTAAGTGGGATTGCTGGATCATATGGTAGTTCTATTTTTAGTTTTTTGCCAACATCTTTTATTTTAGAATAACACTGAGTTTTGCTCAAGTGGCTTATTTGGAAAAAGTTCACTTGCCAATACAGAGATGACTCAGATTAAATTTGTCTTTGCCTTTTCACACTAACAAGCTTGGAATATTCCATTTAAGAAAATTTCCTAGGACCTTTCATTAAACTCAGTGTGGCATTCTTTATGAGTAAGGTGTCTTGGAATTTACATTCATTTAGCAAATACCTACTGGCTACTAACCATGTGCTAGGCACTGTTCCAAGTGCTGCGGAGACCTTAGTACAAAAGAGATAAAATTTTCAGCTCTTCATGGCGCTTATGTTTTACTAGGGGGAGGTAGAAAAATAAGCAAATAAATATACAGGATACTGAGTGTATTGAGTGCAAATGAAGGGAGAGGAAGCAACTGAGATCCATGGCACGTGAGGGGCGAGAGTTTGCAATTTTAAGTAATGCAGTGAGGAAAGGCCTTATATCAGTGATCACATTTGAGTAAATACCTGAAAGAGATGAGAAAGTAAGCCCTACCAGTATAGGAAAGAATGCTCTAAGCAAAGAAAATAGGCGATTCGAAGGGCACTGCTTGGAATGTGTCTGCCTTGTTCAAGAAACATCAAGAAGGCCAATGTGGCAATGGTTGTAAGGGAGCAGGTAGGGCAGGGATTTCTAGAACCTTGTGTGAACGTTGGATTCACCTCTGAGGGAGAAGGGATGCTTTGTTTGGCTTTTGAGTAACAGTGACATAACCTAAGCAGTTTTAAAGAGATCACTCTGATCACAATGATAAGCCAAGATTTGGGAGTTGGAGATCCCAAAACGTCGTTAGATTCCTAAGGTCCTTTTTGATGCTATGATTCCACATTCCATACTTTGAAGTGATATCCCAAGCACCTACCCAGTTCAACGTGAAATGACTGTAGAACAGTATTTTCAGCGGTCTGAGGTGCTAAAATCACAGTATTCTAAAAGGCAAGACTAACATTAAGTATTAGAAAGTCTGAGATTGCCTAACTTTGACAGTGAGAAAGAGGAGATTAAATAATAAGAAATTAAGTATTATAGCATAAGTATTTGTATATTCACACCATATGGCTTCATGATTCAGAATGCAAGAAATCATTTGGAAATGAATATGGTGTGTTATGATAGGCAATACTTGGAGAAAGAAAACATGGGCAAATTTGGCTCTGAAAATGTTAGTAGGGATGACTTGAGTAAGTTTCTTAACCTATCTGTGTCTCATTTCCAAAACTGAGAAAATAATATCCACATGTTAGCATGTGAAGATTAAATAAGACATTGAATGGGAAAGACCCAATATGGAGTAAATGCTCAATACATGTTGGTCTCTTCCTTCTTTAGACTTGACAGAGATGTCAAATTTTGACATGAATATTTGACTAGGGTTGGAAGAGCAAGGCTATGGGAGTCTTTTCTATGTATACTTACTACAGACCAGATATTTTGATATGTCATTGAATAAAGAAGAATGTACACTGGAAAAAAAAAGGTAAGATTGCATCTGCCCCTGGCCAAGTTGTATGAATGAGAAATGAAAATAAGTGGTATTCTTTAGTAAATACAATCCCAACCATAAATAATTAATGATAGTCTACAAGTAATGAAGAATTTGTCAAAATTAAAATTTAAAAATTTACTTACATTTTTGAGGACATGGATATTCAGGCACTTATAAAGAATTTTAGAATCAGTCCCAGAATCTAAGGGTTTAAATTATCATAAAAAGAATATATCAAGCCAAGTGTGGTGGCTCATGCTTATAATTCCAGCACTTTGGGAGGCCAAGGCAGGCGGATTGCTTGAGCATAGGAATTTGAGACCAACCTGGGCAACATGGTGATGCCCTATCTCTACCAAAAAAAATAAAAAAATTGTTTTAATTAGCTAGTCATGGTGGCATGTCTGTAGTCCTAGCTACTCAAGAGGCTAAGGCAGGAGGACCACTTGAGGCTGGTAAGTCAAGGCTGCAGTGAGCTGTGATTGAGCCACTGCACTCCAGCCTAGGCAACATGTGAGACCCCATTTCTACCTTAAAAAAAATAAAAAAAGAAAATATCAGAGGATTTCAAAGATTACCACCCTTTGAAACTTTTTTTTTTTGAGACAGAGTACTTACTCTGTCACCCAGGCTGGAGTGCAGTGGCATGATCACAGCTCACTGCAAACTCTGCCTCCTGGGTTAGAGCAATCGTCCCACCTCAGCCTCCCAAGTAGCTGGGACTACAGGCACATACCACCACTCTCAGCTAATGTTTGTAATTTTTGTAAAGATGGGATTTTGCCATGTTTCCCAGGCTGGTCTTGAACTCCTGGGCTCAAGCAATCCGCCCACCTCGGCCTCCAAAAGTGTTAAGAATATAGGCATGAGCCACCGCGACTGGCCCCACTTTGAAACTTTTTAAATAAAAGGCAAATTAATCTTTAGAAAATATATTTGAGAGCAACAATAGATACATATTTGTGACCTAATCTTTCCATTTTCTTCTCTGTTGTATCTGTTTGTTTGTTATTAAAGTTTTCTACTAAAATAACTGGGTTCCTTACATGGAGAGGTGACATCTAGAGAAATCAGTTTAGTTTAAATTGAATTGGCTGCTGTATGAAGCCTTGTAGCATCATTGTCAGATGTACCAATAAGTCATTATTTTCAGGAATGACACTTAAATATGGTGACACATCCTATCTCCTTTGTTACAAAAAGGGGATAGTACAGGTGGAAAAGATAAACAAAGTCACAGAGGCCTCATGGTCAACATTAAAGTGATTTGACAAACAAAGAATAACAGAAAGAGAAACAGCATCTCCTATCTGTTTTCTAGGCCTCAAAAGTTGATAACTTGATATATTCTTAATTCAGCTAGGAACTTTTACAAATTGAAATGATGAAAAACACTGCATAAATGTTAGAATTCTCTGGTGGAAAGGTATGAACAATGAACGTGTTGCTGAATGAATACAAAGTACATAGCACTTTGCAAATAAGAAGGCTGTCAAAGAAGAGAGAAATTGACATATATCAGAGGACCTACTGGACCTAAAATATTAAATATGATGAGTGAATAAAGACTATTTTTCTTGTTGCTTAGTTCTTCTCGTAGGCAAGAACATTTCCTTCAAAAGAGCACACTAAATGCATTCTCCAGTTGACTCATTTTCACACGAGATGGCAAATGTGTGGGAGGCCACACACACAAAAAAAGATGCTTTTTGATTAGATTAGTGAGAGGGGGAAGTCTGATTCATCCATAAAATGATAGGAGCTATATTTGTTCTAATGATGCATCTAAGATTGCATTTCCAGTTGCTTGATTTTAGATGGTGCCTTTGGAGCATCTCTCTAGAAAGAAACTTTTAAAAAATTCTTTAGCTGAAATAATTCTTCTTTCTGACCTAAAACTTGAAATCTTAAAAGTTCTGAACTGTTATGTGGACATTAATTGTGATGAAAAGGAGGAGTTATTGGAGGAGGTTCTGGTGAAGGGTCAGAAACAACATATTCCATGTCCAGAAAAATGGAGAGAGCTAGGAAAATATGGTGTGGGATTACACAATTTGGAACTGAAGGCTTTAGTCATGAACATTGAAGCATGGTAATCCAAGTGTAGTTGTCCAAGAGATCTGCTACTGCACATTATCTAGGCCTGACTCATTTTTCTTACTTGTACTTTCAAATATGTCGTTGGCCCAATGTGACCTGTTGAAGGTTTCCTATTAGATCATGGTGTTATTAAACTTTCTAGTCGAATATGCTGTTGAACTTCTCTTTCTTTTCCCTTTAAAAAACACCCAGGTAAATGGATTTTGCTATAGTTTACTGAGAGTTTCCAACAGGGTTTGAAGTTAAGAACATTTGAAATTTACGTATGATAGATAAAATAATTACAAAAGTTACATCTCATTCCTAATACTAAAATTTTGTCTGTGCGATAAAAATGACAACTGGCACAAGCATAGAAATGCTGTTTAAAGGTGGAATAAATACCTTTTCTCTGCACTATTGACTACCCAGTGCTCAAAGTAAGTATTCAAATACTATACATCTTACCCCCAAAGATCATTGATATAGATTATATGAAAATAAATTCAATTCAAGTTTAACATTAATTACACTTTATTACAACTGCATAGATTTATCATAGTCCAGACTACAGTGGCTAGTATGGCTTTGGGCAGTTATTTGATATCTGACAATGGCAAGAAGTATATAGTATGACAAGTTTTCTCATTTAAGTGAGGAATATTAGACAGCTATAAAATCCTTCCATAAAATGAAATGTCTAATTTTACCCATGTGATGCTTCTTATTTTGCTCTTAGTGGAGTAGTATGTACAGATTATGTCAAATGTCAACAAATATTAAAACAAAATGCAAAAATCTTTATATATTTTGAAACACCTAGATATTTTATTTTTCACTTTTCTTATGAATTTTGGCTGCAACAAAGTACGCTAATCTAAACATTTCTTAATAACTTTGTTTTAAATCTTTGGTTATATCTGATAAACTTAAGAGCAAATCAGGTTCACTTTATGATGATCTAATTGGCCATTGACTTTGGGAAACTGGAAAAAGCCAATTTGATTCCTTTGTGATAGATTTGGTCAAGAGAAAGACCTAGGAAGGAAGGGGCTACAATAATAAACAAGTTGTCAAATCACTCTATATAGTGGAGTTCAAATAAATAAACGAACAAATAAAATTTAGGAATGAATCCTCACTTCAATCATTGCAAATTTTTGCAATTTTTTTTTTTTTTGAGCCAGGGTCTTGCTTTGTTTCCCTGGCTAGAGTGCAGTGGTGTAATCATGGCTCACTGCAGGCTCAACCTGTCAGGCTCCAGCGATCCTCCCACCTCAGTCTCCCAAGTAGCTGAGACTACAGTCACACACCACTATGCCTGACTAACTGTTTGTGTGTGTGTGTGTGTTTTTGTTTGTTTGTTTGTTTGTTTGTTTGTTTTTTTCATAGAGATGGGGTTTTGACATGTTGCCCATCCTGGTAAATTTCTAAATCTTACTGAGACTCAGTTCTCTCACCTGTAAATGGAGAAAATAATGCCCACTTCACTTGACTGTTATGAGGATTAGCCAAGATAATTAGGCTCTAAGCATTTATCATAGAGCCTAAAAACTGTAAGCATTTAATAAACGTTACTTTCTGTTTACCCTCTTTCATACTAAAGAAACAAAGTTCAATTTTGATCAAAGTCTAGTATCATGTTAAATATCAACTTTCCCTTAATGATTAAATCCCTGCTGATCTTTTACACCATGGTGTTTGTGTTAATTGAATAGTGATTCAAGATGTCTACACACTACAGTTAGAGATGACACTACAGTCTAATGAAGGCCCTCTCCTACTTAGGAATAGCTTGTGTTCCAAAAGCCAATTTATAATTCCCTACTAAGAATTTAAAAACACATTCCCAAAGAAACAATGCTTTAGTAATCTATCATTTACTTGATGTATTATGTAAATAACACTGACGAGTTTAACAACTTACAATATTCTATGGCAAAATGCATTCAAAATTCCAAGTTGAGACTTTGATAATGTATGCCTCCCACAGGCAGTAAGAATAGAATTTCTCCTAGCTCCAAGATGCTATGGGGTCTTCTGTAGGCTGGTGTAGCGATCTTTTGGTGAAGACACTTCTTACCACCTCCTTTGCCATTATTCTGTTCTCAGTCACCATTAGTATAGCTTTCTGGCTGGGCACGGTGGCTCATGCCTGTAATCCTAGCACTTTGGGAGGCTGAGACGGGTGGATCACCTGTGGTCAGGAGTTCAAGTCCAGCCTGGCCAACATGGTGAAACCCCGTCTTTACTAAAAATACAAAAAATTAAAATAAAATAAAATAAAATAAAATAAAATAAAATAAATAGCTGGACCTGGTGGCAAGTGCCTGTAATTCCAACTACTCAGGAGGCTGAGGCAGGAGAATCACTTGAACCCGGGAGGCGGAGTTCGCAGTGAGCCAAGGTCATGCCATTGCACTCCAGCCTGGGCAATGAGAGCAAAACTCCAACTCAAAAACAACAACAACAAAAATATATATATATAACTTTCCTACCTTTAGATTCATTTACCCTTCCTTCCCAACACACACACACACACACACCTCTTTTTCTTTTCCTTTAAGAACTATTGATTCTCCATTACTGTCATTCCTAACTGCTACTTTACCCCAACCACCATAAAACTCAATGCAAACTTATGACCCTATGTCCCCCACTGAATCTCTAAAGTAAACATATTACCCTTTTGATTTCTGCGGGGAGGAGAGGATAATCAGAGTTTGCAGCCAGGAAACCCATGGAACTAATGATCATTAAATATCCTATCCTATACATGTAGTTCTACACCAGGCTCTGACCTCATCATATTTGTCATTCTTTTCTTTAGGCTTGGAGAAAATTAAAGACATCATTTATGCTTCATAGAACAAATCAGAATCATGGGATCTGAGATTTGCTGAATGAGATGGGAGGGAATAAGGCAAACGATTGGATATCTAATGGAGATAGGAGAGCAGGACACTGGTGGAAAAAGTCTTAGAAACAAGTTGTTGAATAAATATGCAGGAATAAACAAATGAATGAGATTTCCCCAAGTAAACGAGTTTTAAAAACTATAAAGAGATGTATTTGGTTGGTGCAAAAGTAATAGCAATTTGTTCCATTACTTTTAAAGGCAAAAACCACAATTTTGTACCAATCTGATACAATTGCATGTTGCTTTCTCTTCTCTCTGGTCCACCATGGCAAATGGGAAGGGTTGGGAATTCCTGGAGTATTTAGTCAGTGTCACACTAAGCAAACAGGTATTCTGATGCTTGAAGTATTCATAGACGTAGTAAGGTATGGTAAAAAGATCCTTACTTGGCAAGTCGTCTGAGTTTGAGATCACATTTTCTCACTTCCTAGTCAGAGCCCTTGGGTAATTCTTTCGCTTTGTTCAGGTCTCTGTTTTACCATTTGTGAAGTGATGAACCTAGAATAACAAATGAAGAAATAGCTAAATACATTTTTAATTAAAAAATAACTAAGATCCACAACTTAGATCATTAAAGATTTTGAACATGGGGTATTTTCTTTTAAGTGACCCAGTAACATTGTCTACACAACACAGAACACCCATGTGAATCCAAAATATTCAGTTAGCCATCTGGATGACTCCAGACATGGGGTGTGTGGCATACTGCCATCAGAGCATCTGTATGGCTGATATTTTCCTTTCCTAACTGAATGTTTAGATAGTGATATGGAATAACAAGGACCCAATTAGCTAGTACTGTTTCTCACTCCTTACCTTAGTCAAGAGCCCATCCCACACAAAGGAAATAATAAGAAAATTATTTTGCCCGCACATCCATTCAAACCAAGTCACCGAAGGCATTCACTTGAACAGAATATATCCTTTACTGAAGAATAAGGAAGATGAACACACATTTCTTTTAGCATAAAAAACATTGACCAGGGTCAAGTAGCACATTGCTAGCTGAGTTGAGGCCCAGCATGGCTTATTAAGGCTGTTTGCTGAGAGAGCTTGCATTAAGTCACTGGGCTTACTTTAAATTTTTTTTTCCCTCTCTAACAAGTGCCAGACATGTGAGTCCATAATGAGTTTAATTAAAGTCAATGGCAGCCAATAATTCAAACCTTATAAATGTGAGAGCAAACAAGACTCAAGTCAAAACATGAAATATTCCATTTAAGTGGAAGTTGTAATCCTGTTTATAAAATAAAATTACCACTTATGGGCTAAGAGTTCAAAGATCTGATTTCCAGTGCTGGGTCTACCTCTTTGCTATTCGGAGAAAGTAAAAAATTTTAGTAAGAGAAGAACTTTTTTGTAGCATCCAACAATATGCTTGTATATAATTGGTATTTAATACATATTTATTAAGCACATAAATGTGGTAAAATGTACAGTTCTAAGAGAAGTAAGCAATAAGGACAGTACAAAATGAAGATAACAAGCAGCTACAAAGGAGAAAAGGCAGATGAAAAGAGATGGGGGAGAGATTTATTTCATTAACTCACAATCTTTGTAATTTTTATATAAAGCTAGATTGTTGCCCCTTCCTAGAAAGATTTAATGTGAGTTCCAATAAGGTTAAACATTATGAAGAATATATCACTTTTGCAGGATGTACTATTAGTTACCATACACAAGTAAAATATGTGGAAATGATTCATTTCCAAAACAAATGGATCAAGTCTATAAAGGGATTTAAGGCTCTTGATTGTCATTTGTCGGTTCCCTCTCAAATTTGCCGTAGTTTAACACACTGAGGTTACTCTTTTAACAAAACAGATATCTTACTATATAAAATCTGTAGCTACATGTTTATATTATTTATGTATCATATTAATTGAACATTTTTATTGGATCCATTCTCATTTTCACCCAAATTATTTGGCTCTCATATTCTATTGAAATCTACTCTCCTAGTTGAGAAAAGTTTCAAGATTCAAATTACAATGAAGAAAACAAGTCATATTAGCCATGATGCTCACACCATCTTTATTTGGACTATAGTGGAAATTGTTAATAGGCTCCGGAAACCAATGTTCATAATCACCTTGTTTTATAAGAAACCAAAACATTTTGTTGAACATGTAAAATGAGAAGATAGAGCAGGCAATTAAATTTTTAATTGAGAGATTTGTATGTTTGAATTCTGACAAACCAAGCACCAAGCCTTTTTCTACCATTAAAAATGTTACTCTCCTGGGATAAAGAAATAAATGTTCGCTTTATCGAAGAGAACCAGACCTCAATTTAATCTGCTTGAAAAATACGCGATTAAATGTCTGAATTTTGAAATGTTTAAATTTGGCTCCATGTCACAGAACTTTAAATACCTCTTTGATTACATATTGATGTTTTAAGGTAAATTTGTTATGTGTTGTTTATATACATGAATATTTGGAACACATTCTTCATATTCCCTCATAAAAATATTTTACATAATTTTTGAATAATAAACGATGAACTATGATCCTCTTCATGCATAGTAAATGTTAAATGCTGCATTGTTTGCAGACATTAAGCCATAAGTGTTATTTGAGATCTTACAAAATCCTGACCCCTTTAAAAGCCAAACAGCACTACAACAGGCCTTCCCTAGCAACTGTATTCATAATGGCAATCTCCGACAGTCAGTCAAACTAAATAAACCATCAAGAATTCCAAGCCAGAAATGAGTTGTTGAGGGCTCCCGTTATCATGTCGGGACTGAGGTCATGGAGGAAACCGGAATGTTATTTTCACTAGTGCTGGCCTGCCAGTTAGTGCTGGAATTAGATTTTAGTGAAGGTGAACTTCACCATTGCTGATACTGGCAGAAATGCACTCAAAAATCCTTGTAAGGGCATCAGAAAGGCCTGTGGATTACAAAGAAGTGAATCCACCCCTCTCCTCTTTCTCTGTTTCTTGTCTTCAGTGTCTCCTGTTGATCTAGAAAACCATTGTTGTATACCAGGGTTTATGATTCCCCAATTTGTCTGCCAATGCTAGGATTCAAACTGAAACTTCCCGAGCTTGGAGTATCAGGGCACTGAAAGGGCATAAACCTTGGTGCACACTGGTTAAGTGGGAGAATCCTTAGCAACATACCTTTTGAAATGAGACAGTCAAAAGATGCTGTTCTTCGCTTTTATAATGTAATGTTTTATTTTAATAGAAGGTTTAAAAAACATTGCTGCCTTATCACATTTTGAGTCAATAAAGCATCTTAGCAGGTGATAAAGGTATGCAGTGAAGGTGCTGATCCTCCCAAAACACGTGACTCCTGCTTCTCTCTGGAAGTGGCGTTATAGACTTGGGGATAGACAAGTGGAAAGAGTAAACTTCCACTATGAACAAAGAATTTTTAAAATGATTATGCACTCAGACTTTTATTATATTTCCTTTTTTTCTGACAACACAAACTGACTCAGTTACTCTAATTTTATATCAGCTGCTTTAATAAAAACTCAAAGAAAAAAGATAATCTACATTTATAAATGTCATTTGCTGTAACAACCATGTGTGATGCAGTTGCTATTAGACTACATAACTTAAGATAATGGTTTTATTTATGAATGCAAGAAGTGGCTATAGGATACTACAGCTGAAATATACATTTTTTTCTTTTGTCAATTTGCCAAGGGAAATAATATGGGGATGGTATTTAAAGGCACTACAAAGTGCACAATAAAGAGTTCTGCATTTCACTTCTACAAGTTCATTTGCTAAAGCAGTGAGGCAGGTGCCAACAACCTAACAACCTATATTTTCTTTGCACTCTAGATTGAACCCCAAGACACGATTATTTTTATAGAAATAAACCCTCACCATGTGTCCTATGAATTCAGATTAATGATGGCCTTGCCTCATAGCTAGATTAGCTTTAGTAGTGCTTCCGTATAATCTCATTGTATTATCAGAAATGCATTGTTTATCACAGTTCTAGATATTGCAAATACAGTGGACAAGACAGAGACTCTTTATTAGCATAATCATGAAGCAGAGAGAATTAGTATAATTAAGTCGCATCAGCATAGAATAAAAGTTTTTGAGAGAATGGGCTGAAGCTCTTGAGAACAAGGCTTGGTGAGTAGGAGTGGACCTATCCAGACAGCTGGATGCTCGGCTACAGGCACGAGCTTTTGTTTCACCTGCTGGGTTGGCAATAATAAGCCAACATAGACTTGAAGGCTTGACAAGTTATAATATTTCATATTCCTATTTTAAAACAATATTTCAGAATTATTTATTACTTTCTATTGAGCTTGGTGGAAATAACCTTTGTCCTGGATTTTGAGCACTAACAGGCATTTTCATATCAGACTAACATCAACATTTGAAATATATCCCAAACCAAATATTCTCAAGATTAGAAACAGCAACCTGTTACATCATTTCCTCAAAAAATTATAGTCTGAGATGCAAAGGACCTTTTATAAACTGATTTTTGAAGGTCATATTTTTCAAAAAAAAAGAAGACTAAAGAAATAAGGTGGTCTCCTTGATAAATGTCATTTTCTGTGTCTCTCCTCTCTCTCTCTTTGTCCACAATGGTCAACAGTACACACAGAGGCTCTGATGCTCACATGGTTGTCTGATGCTCATGGGCAATGCATTAGCAGAGTTGGCTGTTTTTTTGTGCACCATTTTGAAGGCTGTAGGTGCAGTAGGTGTCTGAATCCTACCACTGGCCTCTGTTTACTTCTAAGCAGTGGCCAATCAAGTATGCACACGAAGAATTCAATCACGTGGGGAAAGATGCAGGTCGGCTATATTGCTTAATGTAGGGAGCTGCCTAATAAAGATGAACTAGAGAAGAGGCAGAATTTCCCTTCTGCCAAAATCAAGCCCTGCCCTACTAAATATCCAACATGGGAGAAGGAAAAGGACAGAGATACTCTGTTTGTTACAGCAAGTGTTCCAAGAGAGAGAAAGACAGTATAGCCTGTTTCCAGATGTGGGCATCAGTGTAAGCTGACCCAACTTAACTAAGATACAGACAAATCAGAAAAGTTACTCTTCCTTCTGGAGAAGGAGTGAATAATTGGATAGAGAAAGGGAACAAAGCTTTTCCCCCAGCATTTATTGAAGGGACAAAGTGGGACATTGTTGGTGGACATTCTCTTGCTGTATGGGAACTCAAGAGCAATCAAGTAGTATACTTTCAACACATAAAAAGTTATGTAAAGTCTTTGCATGTTTAAGAGTTAATTCTACCTTTCTTACTTGTATAGTTTAGCATAGGGTTCCATAAGAGGTAATGCCTCTAACTTAGCATTTCCCAGAGCATGTTCCATGAAACATAAGTTCTTTGTGATGTAATTTTAAATCAAGTGGAGAGTCTAGTAACCAACTAAGTGTGATGAATATTGAATCAAGCAATATATTGAGTTAAACCATTTTCTTTACTGAAGGACTTCTCTACCTGTAATACATGAATGTGGATTGTGAAAGTGTATTGTGAACATTTGAGAGGTGTATAGAATGTATTGTTTCCCAAAATTATTTGATCGCCATGTTCTATTTTTCCGGTATATCTCACAGGATTAATGTTCTTAAAAGCATCTTTTGCAAAGCGTTGTACAAGTGGATATTCTTTCACTTCTCACTTCCAAAACACCTAGCCCACTGGGTGAAGATAGATCAAAGAGAATGATGGCAGGCAAAAGTCAGAAAAACAAATCCCTTTTGGGTCTGGAGCTGGATGGGTTGATACTAGAAGCCAAGGCTATGAACTGGAGCTCTAGATTTGAATTCAGTTTCACACTAGATGATTTAATAAGAGCAGATGATAAAGAAAATATGAATGATAATGCTTTTAGGAAGCATATTCTATCCCAAATTGTCTCCAAATAATACCTTATACCTGGCATAGCTGACTCATTTATATTACTTGTTAGATGCCTGAAGGCATCTGTGTTTATAATGCCTCTCTTAGAAATTCTACAATGTGACCAAGAGGAAAGCTGAACTGCCTGGTCAGCTCTCGATCCATTCTAGGCTCTTAAGTCTACAGAATCAGCTATAACTGGGCTTGCCATACGGACAACTGGGGATGGGAAAGGTGCTGGAGCGTATTTCACTAGATTCACATAATTATGAAGCATAGTCAAAGTCAGTTTTGTTTCTAAGTGCTAAGGAGGAGCAAGGTTGGACATTAGTGTTTTTACTTTATCTATGACTGTTCCAACCCAGAGTTTTATCCCCCTCCTCTGCATTGGAATCCTAAACATGTATATGCTATTCATTTATATGTCTAACCAAAATGTTCATGTATTGTATCATTGCAGATTATTGAGTTTTATAAACAGTTTGTGTTTTATCCTTTAATGTTTTAAAATAATTTTGGAGCAAAACCTAAAATGTGTTGTAAGTCTGTCTGCTTTAATGAATAGAATATATCTATCAGAATCAAATATTTCTTAATACCTTGGGACAATTACATTGAATATCAATGATTAGATGCTGTCCTCCAATGCATCAAGTTCACAGAATGTGATGCAGCATACAGGATTATCTCTACCCTAAATCATGCAAGAAAGCAACAAGTTTTTATTTCTCTTATTATTTTTTCCTTCACCTCCCTTTTTTTGTTGTCAGGTTTTCAGTTGTCATTCTCACTGCTCTCAGTATGCCTGCATAATCTGTGTTAGACTGAAAATCAAATGACTACAACTGTTAGAATTTGTGTTACGTAGGAGTCAGTAGACTAGTATTGAACTACTTTTCTACAAGGCAACTACATATATTTATCATGTAGATTTTGAAACTTCACTTTGGGCTGACCAAAGATATTTTTGTTTACTTCTGGGTTGTTGGTTCTGTTTTGAGGTGAGAAAATGTTTCTCTACTTGTAGATAGATGATAGATAGATAGATAGATAGATAGATAGATAGATAGATGATAGATAGATAGATGATAGATAGATAGATAGATATAAAATATCCTAAATCCTTTAATTCAACCGTGAACTCTGTGAAGACAGATTATCTGATACTTAAAGAACATTCTACATAGTAGCACACATTAAGTGCTCAAAAAATATCTGTTGGCCGAGTGATTCTGTAATTCCCTCTTCCTTACCTGTACTTAACAACTCTGTCAGATTGATTCTGGCTTTGGCTAGAATTACAAGAAAAATTATTCTATTTGGAACAAACATTCTCATATATACATTATGGGTTGAATTGTATCCTCCCATAAATATGCTGCAGTCCTAACCCCCAATACCTCAGAATGTGACTTTATTTGTAAATAATAACTTGGCAGATGTAGTTAAGATGAGGTCATACTGGAGCAGGGTGGACCTTTAATCCAGTGTAATGTTGTTCTTATAAAGAGCAGAAGAGACACACAGGAAGAAGACAGCCATGTGGCAACAGAGACAGAGATGGAATGATGCATTTACAAGTCGAAGAACACCAAAAATTGCCATGATCACCAGAAGCTACCAAGAGCAGGGCTGGATTCTCCCCTCCAAGTTGTAGTATGACCGCATTGACATTGATTTGGGACTTATGGCCTCCAGAACTGTGAGGCAATGAATTACAGTTGTTTTAAGCCACCCAGTTTGTGGTACTGCGTTACAGCAGCTCTAGGAAATGAAATGAATACAATACACTTTATTTTCTTTTCTTCTCATGTTTGGGGAGAAAAAAGGATAACGAAGTTGTTCATTACCTTACTCCCAGGTTGTTACCTGAGACTAAGCAGATATCCAGGTGATAGTTCATAAGGTGATGACCCTCTCCAACTGTTGTCACAGCAGCAATGAAATCTTTACCAGTAGAGACCCAGTAAAGTAAAAAATAATAGCCACCTGTTGTGCCACAAATGGATTGGGAAAAATGTAGATGGTTACAGGGATGTGGGGGGTGGGAGGTAATAGGAAAGTCTAGATTGTACAATAATTACTTTGAAAATTGTCCAACAGCTTATTTAGTGAGAGCACTCAATATTTTCAGGGAATGGCCAAATAAGAACATTATAATAATAGAACATTTAATAATGTTAATTCTCAAAGGACACTTTCTTCTATTTGTGGGCAGGAGAGAAAGGAGGAAAAAGGAAGAAAAGAGAATGGAAGATAGAAGGAAAGGAAAGAAAGAAAGAATGAAGAAAGAGAAAAAAGTAGACAGTTGATAGATAGATAGATAGATGATAGATAGACAGATATAAAATATCTATTTATATGACAGCCAAATAATTTGGGTGAAAATGAGAATGGATCCAATAAACATTTTCAATTAATATGATACATAAATAATATAAACATGTAGCTACAGATTTCATATAGTAAGACATCTGTTCTGTTAAAAGAGTAATCTCAATGTGTCAAACTGCTGAGGAAATACACCTAAGAAAACTACAACTACCAGGAATCATAGTGGCTACATTTTAGCAGGTAATTGTTATGTGCCTCAACTGCACTAAACAGTTTAAGTGCTTTATCCAATGTAATTAATATAAAAACACTGTAATATACTTATCACTTCTTCCCATTTTACAGATGAGGAAAGTGAGTATCAAAGATATTTTGTCCCTTAACCCGAGTCACACAGCTCAATGAAGCCCAAGCTTGTCTGACTCTAAACATGTGGCTCTGTGTTGGTAGCTTACTAACTGTAGGCTCCAGAAAGCATGTTTCATTCCTTCTCTCAAAAAAGATCATCACTAAAAGAGAGAGAATTTGTCAAATTAGCAGATATTTATTGAACACTTTTGATACTCCAGACACTGTGCTAGACCCTATTAAAGATTCAGGAAACTATTTGACTATTCTGACGTCAAAAATTATGGTAGTTAAACAGTCTCCCCGATATAACACTTATCTCATTGTCAAAAACACTGAACGATTGCATATATGTTCAGTGCGTTCCTTGGCAACCCCTCCACCTCTCCCTTTTTTTAAATTTGGTTTGTGGATTCTCTGTCCAAAACCCAGAATGTCCAAAAGGCCAATTGTAGCAGCAAAACCTCACTTTCATATGGAGAATCTCTTATACCTATTTATATAAATTTTTTTACATTTTTATAGTATATTTAGAATTTTCTAACTTTAAAGTGATTTTCTCAGCCATTTGCCATCAGTAGCTCATAATACAAGCATGGAAGGAATATTATCACAACTTATAAATGAGGAAATTAATACTTAGAAAGGAATTTGAATCCTTTTAAAGGAATATCCATCTATAGGAAGTTGCATTAGGAATCCTAAATAAATCTAAGCTCTTCTAAAGGAGAATATTTCCTACTCCCAGTTTGCTTTTTAATGCCAAATGCTCTCCTTGAAGTTTTTCTCTTGCTTCATTTTAGGGTATTTTTAAAGTCTCTGGGTCTAAGAAGCAATACAGAGCCATGTTGCTTAAAAAAAGCAATCAAGTCAAAAGTCCCACACAAAAGGGACACATTTCAGAGAAGCTACAAATAAATATATTAGAGATTGAACTGCAACCACTCAATAGTGTTTTTTTGTCAGGAAAACATTTTTTTCCTAGAACTTAGTCAATAGGAAAAGAAACAGGCAGATTTTTTTCAGGGTCTCTCTGTTTGCATGTGAGTTAGAGAAAATACACAAGTCTGACAAACATCTGGGAAATGGTTGTGTGGAGTGCTCGGGGTTTTTACCCCCTTCACATTTTGCCTGGAATTCATAACAGTGTCCTGTCTTCTAATGTGATTGGCTGCAACAGTTCCAGTAATTTAAAATACAAATAGTGCTGAGAAAGCATGGTAAGGATTGGCATGTTATAGTTCTGGAAACACTGAACATTATGAAGGATGTAGCCGTAAAAGGAAAGAAATATTGCCAGAAAATATTGATAGTGGATTGGATCTAAATTCACGGGAGAGGGATTGCCTGGCAGAAATACACAGTTTCCTATCCCTTTAACATTGCAGTTTTTTACCCTCATTTTCCCTTGGAAGCAAAAAAAATGTTTCTTGCTGTTAATATATATCATCCCTTTTCACTATTTAGAAATTAACATGATTTACACATGTTGAAGCTCTGCGGTTTAGAGCACACACTTTGGGTCAGACAGAATTGGGGTAAATCTCAAGCTCTCTACCCACCCCGGGCCTGCTACTCTGTGAGTCTCAGTTTCCTAGTCTGTCAATTGGGTGAATACCAATACTTCTCTCATGTAGTAATCATGAGGAGTAAATGAGGTAATGCGTGTAAAAAAAAAAAAAAAAAAAAAAAAAAAAAAAAAAAAAAAAAAAAAAAAAAAAACAGGCAGAGTGCTTGGCACTGTGAATACTCTCAGTGAATGATGGTTTGTATTTATTTTTGACTTTGCATTTGCTCAGCCTGGATGTGCTTGTCTAGATATTGGTAATCCAATGAGTCTAAAACAATACCTCAAAATGTGGCTGAAATTTGGATAAAAGATCACTTTTTTAGCAATTATATGCTGATTATTATGCATATTATATTATGCATTGTTCCAGCTAGTTTAAAGGAAGAAGGGCCAGGTAGAAGTGAAAGGACTAAAATAATTCCTCTTCTTTCTTTGTGTGTTTAGCCTGTAGGATTTATAAGGAAAGTCGATAATGCAAATCAGGGTAATGGTGGTCTTTGGGGTACATAGAAAAATGAATTAAATTTATCCACATCAAGGAAAACTCAAAGGCACCAAAAATAAGAAGATAATTTTGGATGGATCAAAACTTATACCAACAATTTGTGGAAGGGACATACCCAATTCACTGGGAAGACATGCAGGGGAAGGAGGAGGAAGATAAACAACTTTCAAGGTGTGCCCTCTTGTTTTTCCATGTCTTTTTCACACTTTATTTTCTCTGCCATTGCAGACTCAATTCAAAACTAGCTCTGGAGTAGAATGAAAACCAGAGATTTAATTTAGGAATTAGAGGGAGTTTTCAAATGTCAGAATGTCTCCCTTTGAATTTAGTTTTTGACATGAACAAATTTCTTAAAATAGGAAGGTAAGCCTTATGCATCTAAAAAATAGAGAATAAAATAATCTGTGGTTGTTACCTTTCTCAGCTAAGAATAATTCCAAGGTATTAAAATCGATAGCTAGGATCTGTTTCTATTTTCTAGGAAAACTAAGATTCCCAAAAGATTATGATTACTTTTAAGCCAATTAAACAAACAGGATAAACTCCAAATTTATATTTCCTTTCATAGCTATAAATATGTTGAGAATAAGAAATAAAATGTATGTACGTAATTAGGTCATAAATATATGTAATAAGTCAATGGAAAGGAGAACAGACTTAGAACATAGAACAACACTGAAGTTTGTGAAGTAATATTTCCTACCTCATTCTTAGGTTATGCTGTCTGATAAGATTATATGAGTGCTATTCATCAAAATTGACAGATTTTTATGCTTTTTTCTTTCAGAAAATTAAATTTTATTCATATTCAAAGGGGCAGTTATTCAGCATTTTTCAGATAGGAGGGATTAGGCACACTAAATGCTTTCTCCTTGCTGCAAAGCTAGGTCCCCAGGAAGGGGAGATATACCTAGCCCCAATAGCCAGAGGGATATGGAGAAAGGGACAACATGTCAGAGATTGTGGCATGAACACAAAACATCTGGATGCCAGGATTTTCATTGCAAGAATTCTACAGCTGCATCCTAGGGTCACCTTGAAAGCTCTTTCCATACCTCATGTATAGGTAAAAATCGGGGTTTCCTTCTGCAACCTCTGAAAGCTGGCGGAGACATTTGAAAATGTGACAACTTAATATTCTTTCTCTCCCCCCTTTCCACTTCCACTTCCCTTCCCCAGTGTAAGCACACATGCGTGCACACACACACACACACACACCCCCCAAAGAACAAGCCAGAAAAAAATCCCAATGGTTTAAAAGGAAAAAAGATTAAACAGCAAGTAATTCCTAGTTTTAAACTGTACCATTATTTTAAAGATTGAATAGGCATGGCTGGCACATAATTTCCTGAGGCTGTAAAGCCAAATACTATAATAGTTTAATACTAGTTCCTACTTGACTTAGATGCTATTTGTCCACATAAAAGTATCACCAATGACACCTTTGTTGGCCAGTTTCAGCACAACCACCAAGCTCTTAATGAGCATTTATTATTTATTTGACCTTCAGAGGTCTCAGGGTGCATGCACAGTTATAAAGTCATATGCATAAAACCATCTCTGCAATAAATTAAAATTAAACTAACCATGGCAGCGGTATTCTAGGAGCATAACTTTACTTACTTGGGTAGGCCAGGTGGAAGCAATGAGTTCTGCTCCATGTCCTGAAGGTCAGGAGAATTGGATTCTGTCAAACAAGGAAAGCAGGAAAACTGCAGAGTCCAGCAAGAATCACCCTCTAGCCTGTGGCCTGTCAGTAGCAGCATCTAAGCAAGGGGCAATATCTACCCTGTTTGAGAAGCATCAGGCTAAAGTCCAAGCATATTAATGCGGGACTAAAAGGAGATTTTCGCTGAAGTGCCTTCATCCCTGCCTTGTGTACCTGCTCTATAATACAGGACAACTTTCTCCAGGGATATGCGTCTCTCCTCCACATACAAGACGTTTCCAGTGGAGCATATCAAAGATGATGTTTTCATCATTTGAACATCCTGACAGTGAAGAGCATCAAATCACCTTCCTCCACTTAATAAGGGCTCCTTCTCTGAAGAAAGAAAACGCCTTTTAAGACAAAAAAAAAATCATAGAAATTAACTAAATGAGCCTTCTGTCATGTATGTACCACTACATATGCAATTTAATGCTGAAACTGGAGCCATATTACATATAATTGGATGGTCAAGTAGTCAATTGCAAGGTTAGCTTCTGTTCTAAAGGCAACCCCAAACCTCCTCTTTTGATTCTTGGAAGGAATTCGAGAGCCAAGTCACTCTATGTTATTTTAAGCTTATGTTGCCTTCAGGTGAACAGTAACAGGACCAACGGGATAAACCAGAAGTAGTTGACTTGCTGAAACACATAGTAATGCCCATTAAGGTAACAACAAGAGTCATTACAGCTCACCACTTCCAACAGTTGTTGTAAAAATAACACAAGCTTCAGAAAACAGTTTTCTCAGTGTTATGATTTTATTGACCACACAAATGCTCAAACTAGTCAGTTAGCTTAAGAAGAGTCAAGGAAGCCTTCCCTGCTTAAGGTATTATTTTAAGCTGATGCTAAAGAACTGTATATTTGAGTTTCCTATTCAATACAGCAAATGTGCTCAATTTTTTCAGAGACTATGAGGTTTTTTGTTGTTTGGTTTTAATTTAAGCAAAACAATGCTATCTAATATTTATTTCTAATACTGTTAGTGTTTCCTCTACAGTGGGTAGAGTAGGGAAGTTACACAGGCACAAACTTCTAAGATGAATGGAAAAATTAAACTTAATTCTCCCTCACAGTTACTTTTCCTTTTTTTTCTTGTTTTTCTTTTTCTTAAATTTTTTGACATTGTCTGGCTCTGTCACCCAGGCTGGAGTGCAGTGGTGAGATCATAGCTCCTTGCAGCCTTGAACTCCTGGGCTCAAGCAATCCTCCCTCTTTAGCCTCCTGAGTGGGTGGGACTGCAGGAGTGCACCACCATGCCTGGCTAATTTCTTTTTTTTTTAATTTTTGGTAGAGATGAGGTCTCACTATGTTGCCCAGGCTGCTCTTGAACTCCTGACAATCCCCCCAACTCAGACTTTCAAAGTGCTGGATTATAGGTGTGAGCCAACACACACAGTGTATAATTACTTTTCTTTGCTTTTTTTCCTCTTCCAAACCTGCCTAAATATCACCCTTGCTTTTTAAAATTCCCACCCAAGATCAATGCATAATTATCTAGTTCTCAAAAGCAAATGCAGAAATGTCCATCCAAAGCAGTCTGTGTAGGTAGAGCCTAGGAGAGAGACCATAAGAGGCACTACATTCTAGAAGAACTTTTTGTAGTGTCTAGCTTCTCTGAATTACTGAATTAATATATAAATTAAGAGCAGTTAGACTGCCAGTTGAAAAGACTTGTGCCTCAATTTTAAAAAGACAGCAAATCTGAAGTCGTTACAGTAACTATAAAAAGTGGTGGCTCATCTTGACTGTGCTAAAGACCCTCATTAATCCCTGCATTCTTGCCCTCCAGCTGCACTCCTCTTTCAGGAAGCCTTAGCTCCTCACACCTCTCCCCCTTCACCATGCTCAGTACTCCCTCTGCAACATTGCTCACATTCCCTTTCTGGAGGCACAAGCCAGATCTGTCCTCTTTCTGACCACTCATAACATCCTTATTTCTACCTTTGCTTTGGCACTTGATTATATTTTACTTAGCAATTTATTATACACCGACTCTCACTTTTGTTTCTTTCATCACAAGCATGTAAGGAAAGGCACAATATGTGTAGAAATCTCCCTGGTTTCCATAGAACGTCCAGTCAGTCAGCACTGAATTTGAACTCTTGACTGTGCCATATGCTAGCTGTGTGACCTCAGACAAGGTACTTACTCATAAAATTGGGATCTTGATAATGCTGGCCTCAGTGGCTCATTAAATGAGACAATGCATGCAAGTCACTTGGCAGTGGGTTTGCATATAGTAAAGATTAGGGAAACTGTGGTAGTGGTCGTTATCCAAGTCATTGAAGTTATTGTTACAATTATTAGAGACTGGGGCTTACATGTGCTAGTACTTTGTATGATATAGTTATTCAGCCTTTCTAAGCCTCGGTCTCTTCATCTATAAAATGAGAGAGTTGGACTAGATGCTCCTACTTCTGGAAATCTCTGATCCTGTCATTGATTATATATAATCTAGTCGAAGGCAAGCCTTGTGTCATATTCCTCTTTTGCAGTCACCCTAGGATCTCGCACGGAGCACATGTACTCAGTAAATTATATAACTAAGCTAAAAACAGTGTTTTTTAAATTGTACATTTATTTGTATATCTGTGTATCTGTATATGCATCTGTGTAAGAAATCTTCACCGGTAGAACACGAAGAACTGTCCATGTGCGCAATGTTTCCCAAGGTGTGGTAAATCAGGGGCTCTTTTGGTTAGGAGACAACCAAGAGATTAATCCTCTAGAAGTCTAACACTCCCTCAGATAAATGAATATGGTTTGAGGTATACTAGTACGCCCTGGAGTTCCCTATTTTATCAGTGGGTAAAAGAGTGCTGGCTCTGAAGTCCCAGTCAGAGGGTTTCAGGGCACTCTCTTGTCCACCGGCAGGGGCCTGGAAGCTAGCCTGGTCTGGACCTCAGTCGGAACCCTAAAACTGTGGTGCTTCCTACTTGGATGAATCTTACTCAAACTGGCCTCCTTCGCGATCTGATGATTTCAGTGTTCAGATTTTGGAATTATGCCTGGTGATTCTGGAGGCAACCAGGGGGCTGGCCTCTTGGAGAGTTAAGACTTACATCAGAGCCATTGTATTTTACTTAATAACATTGTACTAATCTCATTTTTTTCTTTTTGCAAAAAAAAAAAAGCAGTAAGAGAAAGTCTGAGAAGATCATAGCCATTTATTGCCATATTCTTCATGTTGTTATGGCCAAGAACATTTGTCTGCAAAGAAGCTCTTGGTTGCCTATGAGTGGGCCAGCTCCTGCTGTTTGTACCTCAGCTGAGGTGATGATTCTCTATGACATCATGACCCTCCCCATAGCAATGGAATGTGACCTCAGGTGCAGAAGAAGCAATGAGATTGATGAACTCTTAAGAGATAATGACTATACTCTCCTATTTAGCAAAAGAGAAGATAAATGCAATAACTGTCCCAAACATGCTATGCATGTATTGCAATTCAACCAAGTGGACTTAGCATTTTACACCACTTGTCCTATTTGTGTGTTTGCTACATACACATCCTTACTATGTTGATTTTCTCTTCCACCTCCAGGTGGGATGGCTTTATATGCTTACAGAAAGTTTTTTGTTGTTGTTGTTGCTTACTTCCTATATGACATAAAGTCTTTCAAAAAAGCAAGTCCAAGATTTGTATACATTGTTGTTGATCACATGCTAATGACTAGATATGTAACAATATTTTAAAGGTCAATAACGAGAACTCTGGCTATTTGGTAAACTCATTTACATATTAATATTGTGGTTCAAATGGTAAATACAAATGTTTGCCTGAGGGAACTGCTAAAACATATGAAAGACCTAGATATGCAAACACCAAAATGATTACATGTGAAGTCAGGGAGTTTCTGCATCATTGAATAAACTAACTTAAAGTATTGGCATCGTAACTCAGAAGGCAGTACTGCAAATTGAACTTTAAGTGAAAAATATCAGATTTTTAGATATGCATGTTCTCTAGAATAGATACGTAATAATGGGCTCCAATTACCTTCAATAGTTTCATTAAGTGCCGTATTGAAACATTTTGGTTTCATTCATTTCAGCATTGATCCCTAAAGCTTTTTCTAGTATCGTTCACTTCCACATTCATATCAAGACCATTTTTCTATCCTCTACGGAGAATATAAAAATTTGAAAGTCATTTCCCTTGAGAAACTTGAGGAACAAGTTAAGACTTGAGAAAAGTCAAAACGCGCAAATACACAAATGACAACTAGTAAACATAAATGGGCACAAGAATGTACACGTAAAGAATAATCAATATTTATTGATTGATCACTATGTGCCAGGTCCTGTGTTAGGAGCAATATCAGCATTGCTTTATTTAATCCTCACAACTCAAAAGGTGTTAAGGAGCATTTTTTCCAGTTGACAAGGACTAAGATATTTAATAATTTGTCCAAGGTTAATTCAAGGGTTGAAATTCAAACCCAGATCAACTATCCCCAAAGGCCATACCTTTGAACACTCTGGGGGGAAATGGTTTAGCATTTGAATCAGCCTAGAATTTGAGGTCAGAGACATCAAATCCACTCTATACCATGAGCTGTGGGACCTTAGACAAATCACCTATCTACCTTGAACCTCAAGTTCTTCTTAAAATAGAATAGGGTAGATGAACAGGTTTTGCAAGCCCTAAAACACTCTGCAAACATCATTTGCTAATATTTTCATTCCAGCCTGCATATATATATATATATATATATATATATATATATATATATATATGAATGATGCAGGAATACTGTGTACTGTGTTATACTAATAAAAAGAGACTTCTTAAAAATGATTCATTTTGGAATCATATGAAATTACTAGTTAGGGGTTGATAAAAAAGTGTCAGGAGTTAATTTACTGCTTAGAACAGTACGGCCAGAGTCTCATCTTCTATATGGAAATATATGACTCAATATTTACAATGAAATTATAGTATACTATTACTAAGTCTAGATGTATTTATGTTATTCTAATCACCAGCACTGACCCACTAGTGGAGACATTTTTAAAAAACAAGAATTTGTTATTAGAGCAGTTAGAAAGATATTGGTAATGATTATGTCAATATGTAGTTCATGTCAAAACAGCTAAATGGGAGGGCAAGAGGCTTACAGAAAGAAACAGATGATTTTTTTCTTCCAGTAGATCTGCAGAGTTTTCTAGCATTTCATAAGTATTCTGACACATAAAAAGCTCATTGCTCAGATTGTATGAGAGAATTGGGCATATTTAAACACTTTTAAATCATTTTGTTGTTCTTGTGCTTCCCTGAGAGGACTCTTAGTGGTAAAAAGACAACTCATATGTCAAGCCAGACAGTAAATTGATACCTGATGTCAGTTTCATTTATACCACCCTTTACTAGTATAGTTTTAATCTAATTGGCTTTTATTCCCATCATAATAATACTTCAAAAACATTAATCTGTGTTGTTTCACTTTAAGCATATTTAAAATTTCCCTAAACTTAAGAAGTTAACACTATTTCAATAATTAATATCATTTTTATTCTTCAGCCTAATTAGTTATCTAAAAGGGGAGCTGTATTGTTTTAATATGAAATTCAACCTATTACCCTAAAGAGTATTTTTCTAAAAATATTGTTGAAACATTTTTTAAAGAAAGATAATGAATTTCAGAAATAATTTCATTGGAACAATATCACCATTTGGATTTCCTAGTTTTAGATTAGCCAGTGGTAGTTTTTTTTTTTTTTTGAGACGGAGTCTCACTCTGTCGCCCAGGCTGGAGTGCAGTGGCGTGATCTCGGCTCACTGCAAGCTCCACCTCCCGGGTTCACGCCATTCTCCTGCCTCAGCCTCTCCGAGTAGCTGTGACGACAGGCGCCCGCCACCACGCCCGGCTAATTTTTTTGTATTTTTAGTAGAGACGGGGTTTCATCGTGGTGTCGATCTCCTGACCTCGTGATCCGCCCGCCTCGGCCTCCCAAAGTGCTGGGATTACAAGCGTGAGCCACCGTGCCCGGCTGCCAGTGGTAGTTTATCAACTTAAAAATTACTCTTTTTTTTTTAAAAAAAAGGGTGGGCTTAAATACAGATTTTTTTCCCCCAACTCCTACCTGCCTCAGGATATGAGCATTTCTAAAGCTGAAACAAATCAACATAGTTTTAAACTACTATATAAAATAAAAATGAGAAAAATCTTGGAAAGAAAAACAATGAGCAATGTAAGATTCTGATGTTATAGGAGGTTTATTTTTTTAAAAAAAATACTAAAGTATGTGCCAGTTTCACAGTGTTATTTGTCACGTTTTGGACTACATTGAGATAAGCTACACTAATAAGAAGAAATCTGCTTTTTATATTATGACATACTCACAGAGCTTTGTGGAGGAGGCCTTTCATTGTATTTCTCATCTCCTCCCACTCACTCAATGTACATAAAACAAGCTTGTTGGCAGAAAAGGAAGGGGACAAATCTAGTCTAGAGTAATCGCCAAAGCGTTTTCTGAAATAGAGCTGAGTATCCAGGGTCAAATTCTCTCAACTTTAGATTGTAGAGCCTGGTAGAGGCAATTGTTTCATGCCTTCTATTAGCATCTGTGATCCAAGTTGTGCAGTTATACCATTCCCATCTATGTTAATCCACAGAACACATTACATTAAACAGAAAAGTAAAAATACTTTCAGACTTCTTTTTATTTTTCATGTATTTGGTTTTTAACTTTATTTGAGTCTAAGTAAAATGGAACAATGTCAGAAATCTCCTGGGCCTAAAAGGCCGAAACCAATATGAAGCAAAGGGATGAGCATATATATGTTCAACTGGCACTGATCTGGATAGGGAGTCGTTCTGAATAATTTATACGCAGAATTTCACTTTGGAACTGAAGTAGTCTAGATCAGCTGTCTATAAATGCCTAAATTCACCAAAAAATTTCTTCACTCTCCTCTTCTCTTGGGTAGCATAGATGTGGTGTACAAATTGCCCTCCTGCTTTCTGCCCAGTGGAGATAGCATGAAGATTTTTCCTTTTCCATTATAGAAAACAAAAAATTTTGTTGTGGTAGAACTCATTATTAACCTCTTGTGAGCTGCTTAGTGGCCAGAACTTCTGATGCCCAAGCTTAATCTTGACGTTCTCTTCCTCAGAACTGCAATTAGCGATATACAAGTTAACTCAGCTCCTGAAAGGTCAAAGAAAAAAGAAAGGCTCACAACTGTCTTTTAAATGGTACAGTAAAATTCACAGAACACATTCTTAGCCAGTGTCACATTTCATTTGCACAATAACTCTGTGAGATACATAAACAAATACCTAACATTATATAATTTATTACTTCAATTCACATCATATACATGATGAAACAAGTTCAGAGAGGTTAAGTAATTTATGCATGGTCACCAAAACCTATACCATT
Organism: Symphalangus syndactylus; assembly: GCF_028878055.3. NCBI lineage: Eukaryota > Metazoa > Chordata > Mammalia > Primates > Hylobatidae > Symphalangus > Symphalangus syndactylus. Next base: position 37,584,741 of record NC_072431.2, read on the forward strand.
TCTCTTGGGTCTTGCCACCTGAGACAGAACCCTATGTGTTTCTTAGAAAAAAAAATCCCAGTAATAAAATACTATATCCTGACTGTGATAGAAAGATCAAGAGAGTAAGAGATAGAGGATCTATATTCATCCTTCTCAAATTATCTTCACCTTCAGTATATTTGAGTACTGTCTATTATTTGACAAGCCCCCAAGTGTGCTAATGTTCTCTGCAGGTACGATTCAAGCCCAATAGCTGCATTTAAAATGTCATTGATTTCTAGACACTAATACTCAAAAATGATACACAGCCCAGGTTTCTGGCATTCCATATGACCATCTGCTAGCATGGCGTGGTGCCCATTCACAAGGTAATAAGACAATTTAAGGAGCACACAGATACCAAGCATTCCAAGCCTTAGAGTGATAACCTGCAAAATAAAGCAAGCAGCTTTTCTTTTCCTACAGTGAGCAGATCCGTCTAAGTCAAAACGTACGAAATCATACCTTGCATCTATTCCATTAGGGGAGATCACATTAGTTGACATGTTGACATAGGGTAGCAAATACAGAGAAGAAACTGCTGTTACTAGCTCAAACCCTTGACTCATTTCTGTTTATAGGTTACGAAGAGGAATTAAGGTACGATCCTCTAGAATAAAATCCCGGCATTTTAACCTAAGCTCCAAGACAGGCATCTGCCACAGAGGAAGTGAACGTTAGGTGGAAATTCCCAAACGCATTTTCCAATGTTAGGAAGCTTCATACCTTTATTTACTTGTGATCAATCAAATCTCCAGTAGCATGTGGCTCAGACAAACAAGAAGGTTCAACTGTTGAGACAGGATTGCATTTTCTGTAGATGTAGATATGGTACCTCTATTGACTCATCTGGCTGAGAATATACCAAAGAAGACATGGTAAACACATGTTCTCCTCTGAATCCTAGCAAGCATCTTTTGACTAGAGCTGTTTACATGTTACCTCACTGGAGACACATGATTCAGTCATTGTTCCTTCACAATAGGCTTTTTATGCCTGTATTTGAGTTGTTTAAAGAGTATGAATAGTAAGAAGAGAGGCTAAGGTAAGGTTAAAGAAGAAAAACAGGAGAAGAAATTAGAAGGCAAGGAAAAGAAAAAGGTGAAAAAAATTGACAATATAAATATGTTAATAATGATCCTACAACATTAATTCTTATAGCTAATTGCATACTAATTCTAGATAGAACTTCATTTGGCTATTAATGAAGAAATAAGTCTATTTGCTTAATATTTGTTCCTGAAAAAGACATAGTTTTTTCTCTCCTTCACCTATTTATAAAAACACATATATTCTGGAAAACAATATGGCTGTACATATATTTATTTTTCATGGATAAATATATACACATATGTATATACAAATATGTTATTAAAAACTACACAACCAGGTGCAGTGGCATGCAACTTTAGTCCCAGTTAATTGAGAGACAGAGGCAGAAATATTGCTTGAACCCAGGAGTATAAGCCTATAGAGTGTGACGTTCATGCCTGTGAATAGCCACTGCACTACATCTTGGGCAATATAGCGAGACTCCGTTTCTAAAAAGAAACAAGATCAAAAACCTACATAAACATAGCTCTGTGTACAGACACATTAGAAACGAAAATCCACATTGTAGTAAAATCCTAGTGAATAGTATTTAGTAGGCGGCCACTTATATATAGGATATGCTCTTTCTTCTAAGCTTAAAAAGAAGGAAATTAAGTGTAAGATGTTTCATAATAAAGCATTATGAGAAGATATAAAGGTGTGAATGTGTATAAATATATATTTTTAATAAAGTTGATGTGTCTAATAGAATATGATGGTCCTCATGGTAAACTGAATTTAGTTACATTGCTGAAAAAATTATTTATTTATCGGTTTACAATTCATTCATCAAAAATGTGTTGAACACCTATAATATTCATAAGCAAGTCCTCATCCTCAAGGAATAATAGTTGTAATTATAGCAATATAAATTTGCTTTATTTTAATCTTTAATTACTTTATTTTAATCTTTTATTCAAGAGATTTAACGAGTATCTACTGTGGGTCAGGAATTGTTTTGGACTGCAATGATGTAATTAAAAAAAATCATTTCAGTCCTTAAGGTGTTTGAAGGGTGAGGTAAGACAGAAACTAGAAAATATACTAATATACAGTGTTTTATGGCAATGTAGGGGAGCACAAGTCATCAAAAAGACAATACCTTTGTATTTGCTGATTTGTGAAGATTTCACAGGGTAATTTCTAAGCTGTTTCCTTGACACTTGGAGGACCACTGATATTTTTTTCAGAATTATATATGCATCTGTGTGTGTTGGAGTAAAAAGGGGTTATACTCTGAGAGGTCCAAAGATCATCACATAGGTGATCTCCATCTCCAGCAGCCGTGGAATCCATGACTAGCTATGGATGAGGGCAGATTAAAGGGTGTAGATATCAAAGCAGATAATAATGAGAAAACAGAGTTTCAAAATCAATTATGAAATGCCCTGATAAAAGATAAAATGTTGAAATCAGTAGGTCTCTTCATGATGGCCAGATGCATGTTATAGTTCTGTATACCCTGTAGCTATTTATTAAAAGAGGGACAAAAAGATTATGAGAGAAAAGTAAGAGATTAAAAGAAGAGCCATCAAGACAACGAAGGTCTCCAAAAAGAAAGACAGGCTTAGCTATGACTAAAAGTGTTGCTGGGTGTAAGACTATGGAGGATGCATCTGTATTCAACTTAGGGCAAGAGAACATCAAGTTTCAGGAAGGAGAGATTATGATTGTTTTACTTGCTTTCAGATAATGGATTCTCTCACCTCTTTCTTAGTTTTCTTTTCCTTTTCTTTCTCTTTCTCTCTCTCTCTCTCTCTCACATCTATATAGGTATCCATTCATATATCCATAAAGGAAGGAAGGAAGGAAGGAAGGAAGGAAGGAAGGAAGGAAGGAAGGAAGGAAGGAAGGAAGATATCCCAAGTATAAATGGATTCAAGCTACTTGGAATTTGATAAGTTTGATTCTCACTTGAGGGTGAGGTGGTCTAGACCTACGTATGCCACAGGGGAGAAGCAGTCAAACTTAAGTCTGATAAAGAATCATCACAGGTCATATTAAAAGTAGATTTTGGTATTCTCCTCAAAGATTCTGATTCATTTGGTCTGGAATAGGATCCTGTAACCTCTCCAGATGAATCTAAAATATAGGGTTGAGACCACACTTTGGGAGATGTTGCCTTAAAAAATTTAAACATCCCTTTCAATGTTATTATTTATCTGCAAAGATTAAGTTCTATAGTTCCACTTCATTTTGATGGAGAAAGAGTAGTTTCCATTTTTATAAAGCATATTAAAGTTACCAAATATCTTAGAAACACTCTTTGAATATGTATATGTATATTATAATACATTATATATACATATGTAATTCTGCTTCAATTTTAACCTCACCCTGAATTAATTCCACATTGCATATTGTTATTTTTTGAACAGGATGACTATAGTTTAAGAGAATGTCAGTTTTATGGAAAAAAGGGAAAAGAAAGTAGAAGAAGGAACAGAAAAACCATCTATGAAAGAAGTCTAAGTCCCCCTCAAGGTTATCATTTTTAGTTTAACCAAAGAAACAAAAGTGAAAACCTAATATTTAAAATTTGAGTGGCTGAGGCTGGTGGATCACTTGAGCCCAGGAATTTGAGACCAGCCAGGGCAACATGGCAAAACCCAGTCTCTACCAAAATAAAATACAAAAATTAGCCAGGCATTTTTTTAGCCAGGGGTGCATGCCTGTAGTCCCAGCTACTTGGGAGGCTGAGGTGAGTGGATCACACGAGCTTGGGTCAAGCTTGCAGTGAGCCGAGATAACACCACTGCACTACAGCCTGTGTGACAGAGTGAGGTCCTATCTCAAAAAACAAACAAACAAAAATTAACAAAAAATAAAAATTAAAAAAATTACATATTTTGAATCATAGCCCAAACCAAGAATAAAAGATTAAATAATAGACCTTTGTTCTTTGTGTTCCCTCACCCTCATAAACGTAATAAGAGGTTGACATTTTTTTAAAAAGGTAGTCAAGATCTACCAGTTAAACTGAACAATAAACAGGAAGTCTATTGCACCATGTTTCAGCTTGGCTTTACAGGATAAGTGAGTAACTTCAAATCTGATTAGGTTGGGAAATTTTGCCTGGACAGGTCTGAAAAGTATTGAGCAATTCCCTAACCATCATCACACTAATTCTAGGTATGAACATACTAGAGTGAAGCTCAGCAAAGCAAAAGGACCACTAGAAGTGAGAGGGGCAGGTGCACTGTATAATAAGAAGTGCAAGGACTTTGCAGCAAGATAGAACTGGGTAGAATTCCTACCTCTACAACTTACTAGATTTCTGTCCTTACTGCAAGCTATCTATCCTCTTTGAGACTCAGTTTCCTTACCTGAGAATTGAGATGGTAAGTTTTTCCTCAAAATTGTGTGAAATAAATTAGGTAAAAAGCCCACTCAATGGATGACTCACAACAAATTTTAGTTTGCTCATCCATAAAGACTACTCTTAGGATGTTGCAAATACAAACACCTAAACAATCAGCAGAAAATGGAAAAATCATAATGGAGATGTTTGTTGTTATGTTCAATACTGCTCTTCAACTGAACTATCTTTCAACAATTGGTTCTAAATATTATGCAGGCAAAATGTGTGGGAGCAATTAGTACTTGGTTCTTTTTCTGAGAGGATTTGATATGTTTCTCCCTAAAGATTTTTTTCAATCCCATGGGCTATTATGGTAGGTTAACGATCATATTTTGAGATATTAACTGATATTTCTTTTCCTGGACATTCCCCACATTTTCTGTGCATCTGATACTGTGACCATCTCAGTCCATATGGAATCATCTTCCAGGGGAGGATTTAAATGGCTAAGGAAAAAGAGTCAAAATCTCAACTTTGAGTTCTATTCATAAAGACAAATAACTTTGAAAAACAAGAAAAGAAGTACAAAGGATATAGAGAGAAAATTGTTTGAAAATGAAAAATTAAAAGCCCTAAGGATGTAGAGCACAGTTTATACCAAAAATAACGCTGTTGGAAAGAATAAAGGATAAAGTAAAAGATGATGTTTGAAATACAGAGTAAAGTGAAACAGCTCGGAAACAGTCACATACCACATGTTCTCACATATCAGTAGGAGTTAAATAATGTGTACAGATGGATGTAGACTGTGGAATAATAGATATTGGAGACTCAGAAGGCTGGGAGGGTTGGGAGGCAGATGAGGGCTGAAAAAATGACTTAATGGGTACAATGTGCACTATTTGAGTGATTGTTACACCCAAAGCCCAGACTTTACAACTGTGTAATATATCTGTGTAACATAAATGCAACTGTACCCCTTAAGTTTATGGTTTTTTTAAAGAAAAGGAAAAAAATCTCATTCAGATTGGAGTTATGAAAACAAATAGGAGACAGTGGTGGAAGGAGAGACTTGGACACAAAGGAGAGGGGAAGAATAGGGCTTATCCGTAAGTATGGGTTGCCCTCTTCCCCATCCTTTCTTTTTAAAGAAGCCTGTGTTAATTATAATGCCACTTGGGAATAGAAACAATGAGTTAGTAAGATGCCTTCAGGACTAGATTTGATGACAGATTCTCCGAGGTCAGACACCGAGCATGGTGTGGAAAAATATCCAAAAGATTATGAAGCTCCTAAGAGGGATGTAGAAAGGTTGAAAGAATTTCAATGGACTAGGATAAACATGCATTTGTATCCACGGGACACCCTGACTGGATGCAGTTTGGATCATACAAGCTGAAGATCCGCATGGTAAGACCATGGATACCTACTGTACATGTATCTGAGACAGAAGTTCAAGCGCCATGCCTGAGCCAAGTGAGTTACACCTCAGTGAAGACAGAATATGGCTGTGAACCACAAGCCTTCTTGTCAAAAACAGGATCTAGAGTACCCATCAAAAGAAGAGAAGGGTAAGAGGAGATTCCAAAATTAACTGAATGTGTCTCCAAAGGAGACTGAGAACAACTGAAAAAAAAAAAAACTGAGATTACCTTGAACTATGTAGGTTTCTGTTTTGACTACTAACAGCTGCTGGAGAGCTAAAGTTTGTGTCTATATTTTGTTGTCCTCAGATACTCTATTCATTGTGACACATAACCAACAACAATCTTATGGAATATTATAATGACAAGAGTAGATATAATGCATGTTTAACTACGGCAAACATCAAGGATGCTTCTGTGATAGATGGAAGGGAGAATAAGGAAAGAAAGTTATTACTGCTCTGGCAGAAGAAGTACAAATAGCCTTCATTAAGCAAGGGCTGACATGAGCATGCTGTGCAACTGTGTAGCTTTAAGCAGTGTAATTATAGTAATTAAAAGAATGATTTCTATTTTTAAAACAATATTTATAGGTAGATGTTTCTTAAAGTTGGAGCCATGTTTCTATACATACATTTTAAATTATTCATGATTTATATGACTCTCCTCCTGTACCTCCTCCTCTTCATCCTTTCCTTCCAGAAGGTAAACATTGGCAATGGCCCTGTAAAAATGATTTGAAGTGAAAGCTGCCATAATTTTTTATCACTGTTTTGTCAATACAGTGATGTGACATTTTATAAGTTTAAGTTCAGTATCATCACAGGTGAAGTTAAGTCTTTCTTTAAAATTTCCAGATTTAATAACTGAACTTGGTAACATGGCCCAATATTTCACTTCTTTTCTGGTGCAACATTGCCTATACCATATCCTTTCTGCTGCATTTTAAAATATTATTTCTTATCTCCAAGGAGCTAAAAATGGCTAGCTGGAGTATCAGGAAATACCTTGCTTTTTCCTCTTTAGCTGTTTCTTCTTCAGGTAGACTTAACTCCATTCATTCATTTAGTCATTCAACAATATTTATTGTGTCTACCATATATGCCAGTTCAAATGCTTTATTATTTTAATTTTTTGAAAGTTTATGTTGAAATACTTGTTTTACTATTATATGTGGCCAGAGTCTCTATGATTTGCTTAAATTGGAAGCATTTAAACATTTTAATCAATTTTGAGAGTAATGGTTTCCACATCCCGAGGTCCTGATTGCTTCTGAAATGATGGGCTCATAGCTATGCTGTGAGCCACTGAAACATGTAAAGTAGGTTCTCAAAATTAAGATATAAATTAGATTATTATAAAAACTCAGAGCTAGACAGTGGGCTAAAAAGTATTACGAGTATTCTGATAGGCTCTATTTGTTACTCAGATACAAGTTGAATGATACAATCATTTTAATTATGTGGTGCAACAATTCCAGAGGGTACCATTCACAACAACCATGGTAAAAATGGAATTCCTGGCATTATGCATAATAATGATTCTACACAGCCATTCTACAAACTCCACCACTACCACTTCCACCACCTCTGCCCCTTCTTTCTTCAAATATATTTGTGTGCTTATTAGTAGGTGATCCCTTTCCCAGTATTCATCAGGCCAGTCTTGGTGGTCTCACTCCCCTTGCCATCACAGTTTAAAAATGTGACCCAACAAGGGTGAGAATAAATCCCCTGATGGCTTCTGGATAATGGTTTCCCTTACAAAAAAAGAGACATGGAGCAAGACAACACTCTTCTTCTTCCATTGGATGTAGTCTTCTCTCATGTGATGTTTGAAACTGTTGCACCCATAATGTGGAGCAAGAATCACCAAAATATTCAAGATAGTAGAAAAGAAACCCAGGAACTTCCCTACCCATATATTTTTATTGAGAGATAATAAACCCCTTAGTTATTGAGCTACTGTTAGTTTCTCCTTCTCTTACTTGCAACCAAAAACATCCTTAATGAAAGTCATGAACTTGGCTACTGCATTTATAAGTATGGAAATGAAAAATAATTTTGTTACTTCTTGTCATATCTTCTGACAAGAAAGTACAAAATGAAACAGAACAAATCCACCAGTCTGGTGTTTCCACCAGTCTCACTATGGGACTGCAAGTCACTGCCTCTTGTTTTACAAAGGACGTAATTAACATTTGGTGTTTACCAGTTGTTTTGGGGAGGTGGAGAAACGGTAGTAAATACATTAACTTGGTTTTTAAAAATTAATTGGCTGTGATACTTGGGAGATTAGGCTATAGTGTGGACTCCTAAAACACATTTGATCCACTTGGTAATTCTATGTGCATCTAGGGATTTATTTTTCTGTACCTGTATAACTGCCTTTCTCAATACCTGAGACTCTCTTCACCTCTCTTTACCCAGAAAGCTGGAAATCTGATTGTTGTGAGTATGACACCTGTGCATATGACTCCACATGGAAAAGAAAAAGATAATATTTAGAAACTGCAGCCAGATTTCTCAGAGGTGATACAGCCCAGACCTTGTCACTTTTGGAAACGATAATAATAAACACACTCAAAGCAGGGCGCTTATTTTTATTTATTTATTTCATAATTTCAACTTTCATTTTAGATTCAGGAGCTACATGTGCAGGTTTGTTACATGGTTTTATTTCGTGATGCTGAGGTTTGGGATACAAATGATGCTGTCATTCAGGTAGTGAGCATAGTCCCTTACATTTCCTCCTCCTCTCATAGTCCCCTGCATCTATTATTGCCATATTTATGTCCATGAGTTCCCCATGTTTAGCTCCTACTTATAACTGACTACATATAGTATTTGGTTTTCTGTTCAGCAGGGCATGTTAGATAGCAGACAGATTGTACTTAAATATGCCTTTTTCTGATTACCTGTAAATCTATGCTAATGGGGATGGACGCCTAACACTGCAAGCTATTTGTATGTTTAATTTAGGTTGAGAGTCATTATTCCTATCTGTTGTCAACTAATAGGAAAGAGTATAAAAAAGGAGAACTTTTCAGTTATAAGGCTCAAGTCAACCAACATCAGGTCACTTGATAATGGTAGACCTGGCAGGGGTCCAAGGCAGGGGATCCTTCATAGATATTGTGGATGTCTTCACTCCTGTGATGGCTGTGAACTATGGTGGAGCAGCTATGTATCAGCAAGAGGGAGAGAAGAAAAGCATCAAAAAAGAAAAAGTGAATGGATATTACTTTCTTGGAAAAAAACACAGTATTTAGTGTTCTCAAAAGGATAATTTTATTTTTCTTCTTTTAAATAATAATAAAAAAAACCACATGGCTTGTGGCCTTAAGGAGAGAAGCACAGGGACAAGGCTGCTTTTGTACTCTATTAAGGTTGAGATTAAAGTCCCTACTGATAAACTGAACATTCTTTAAAAGTGACCAGAAGCAAATAGTGTCTGTTTGCTGCTACTTTATTACAAAGACACCACTGAGAATAGCTAAGAATATACTATTTGATCTTTAACAGGTTGACCAAATGATTGCAGTTGGCTCCAGTACATGAGATGCTTTCTGCAAATTATTGTTTCTAGTTATAAACCTTTATAATATCTCAGAATGAATTATGTATGTATTTCATGTTTTCTTTTCTGTTATCAGCCTTGATGTTCTCATTTCAAGTTTCACCCTAGCCTCCTAATAATGCAATATTGAGGCCATTCAGACACTAATTATGCCTCCGTGGCTTTTTTGAAATGACTAAATCAGCATCAGTTCTATAATTATCATTAGCAAGTTTGTATCAGTGGCTCACATCACTTGAAAAGCTCAACTTAAATGATTTGTGAATGTACTCATCTAATACATTGAACACTCTCTATAGATACAAACAGGTGCTTGCATCTTGCTTTATGTAAAATGGAAAGTCTGTACATGCATATTGTATGAAATACATTTTCAATTTAATATTAAAATATTATTTCCATACTTGAAATATTAAGCTATATAGAGACAGCCCAGATACCTGTGCTTTAAAAGCTCAGTTGGGGTGAGCAGTGTAGGAAATAGAAAACTATTACTCACACTTAAGGCTAGACCTGATGTCTTCCTCATTTTCAGAATGTTCAAATAGGAATCTGGCAAGGATGATTGACAGGAAGAAGTATCCAAATGCAATTCCTCTGTATTTTCATTGTTTCTATTCTTGAATTATTGATATTGCCAGTAGTCATTTGCCATGAAAACAAATCAAAATACGTATGGTAAGCACTTACTTGAATGCAACACTTTTACATGTTAAAAAATATTTACAGTACACCATGCTTATAATTTAACAAAATGGCAAACTGGTAGGGAGAATAACTATAGCAAAAAAAAAAGAGCATGGTACAAATTATAATCTTAATTCTGTGACTCAATGTATAAATGTTGTATGAGAAAATATTACAGGAGAAGAGAACAGCTACTGAGAGGAGAAACCGTGAAGATTTCTTTGTATCTCTTAGAAAGGAAAAGACTCACCTTAAATACGGAAAACCTGATATGAATTTATGAATTTAGGTCTCTTTAGGAATAGTGGAACATATATGAAAAGCTAAGCCATTGTACTTCCCAGTGGCAATCACTTTATATATGTATACACACACACACACACACACACACAAACACACACATATATATGGTTTTTTTCACACTACCTATTACTAGATCCTTGTTAAAAAAGAAGAAAGAAAGAAAGTAAGAAAGAAAGAAAGAAAGAAAGAAAGGAAGAAAAAAAAAAAAAAAAAAAAAAAAAAAAAAAAAAAAAAAAAAAAAAAAAAAAACTTGTGCCAGGCTGTAGTATTTTATGACCTACATTATTACCCTCTGGGTAGTGAAATGATGGTGCCAAACTAATTATTGCTTTGTCTAATTTTAAATCCAGGTCTACGGAGATTAACAGCTTGCACATTAATTCAAAGCACCAACAGCCCACCTAACCTAATGCCGTTTTAAATGAATTAAAAGCCCTGTTTAGGAAACTTTAATATACTTTAAATGAAGGAAATGTGCATCTATATTTTTATTCGGTTTATAAAAACTAAATTCACTTTGCTTATTTTGATTGTTCAAACATACTCCAGAGAGGAACTTTCCTTATCTTCAGGCATTACTTCTCTTGAAAATGAAATATCTTCTAAGCTTGAAAGCATGGTCTGAGTGGAACTAATTGTAAAGTGGGGGTGGTAGTGGGGAGAGAGAGAGGCAGAGTGAGTAGAAAGACCATGTTCAGGTAGAGGGAAAAAATTCAATTCCTATGTATTGTCCGTTTTTATATCTTTGACATTAAATGAATGCCTTTAAACACACTGACATTTTGTAATATTACAAAATGAACGTGCAGAATTGAGCAATCAATACAAACAGACCATCTATAAAAAAGGCAAGGAAGCATATCACCAAACCTACAAGAAGGACTCACAGTTTGGGGGACCAGAAAATGCTAGACCATTGCAATTACTTCCCACCTGGTCTCCCCATTTTCAGTTCTTTTAGCTCTATCTTCTTAAAGCAGGGTTCAGCCCACATAAATCTCTTCATTACAAACCTTCCAGCACTTTCTGTTAACTGCCTACTGAAATGTAAACCTCTCAGGCTGGGAATCAGTGAAGTTCCTCTGCAATACATACCCAATTCTCATTTCCATCCTTATTTCCCATTCTGTGCCTGTGTAAAGCAAAGGGTCAACCAAACTAGATTATATGCTATTTTGGGCAAATACTTCTACAGTTTCCTTTCAATTTGTCTTTGCTCATGTCTATTTCCTCTACTTGTCTACTCATTAATTTCCCCAGTAAGCATGTATTTTGAATTATCCCAATTAATTTAGGCATGGAGGAAAAACAAAGATGGAAGTTAAAACAATTGCCTGCCCTCAAGAAGCTCAAAATCTAATGCAGGAGGGAAACACATGAACACCTTTAAAATGATGTGAGCGTACAAAGAGAGGAAGACAAATAGAGTCTGAACAGGGGAAAGATACTTAAGCGCCTCTAGGAAGGTTGGGGTGTGGGTTGGAGGAGCTAAGTGCTGAGCGTCTTAAGGGAGTTCGCCCACAGAAGAGAAGAGGAAAAGTCAATTCAGGCAGGGGGCACACTGTCAAGCAAGGCATAGAGAGGAAAAACAGCACAGCTTATGCAAACTATAAGTGGTCTGTTTTACTGGTGCATAACAATTGCTATGAGAAGGCCAAGCACGGTGGCTCACTCCTGCAATCCCAGCACTTTGGGAGGCCAAATTAGGAGGATCACTGCAGTCTAGAAGTTTGAAACCACCTTGGGCAACAGAGTGATATCTGTTCTCTGCAACAAATACAAATTTAAGTTAAAAAAAAAAAAGAATAGATTGCTGTGACAAAGTCTAGAAAAACTGCCCTGTCCTTCACAAAAGAACTCACAATTTCCTCTAGACAGAACTCTTTTATAACTGCACTTTCTAACATTCACTTTGGGCTATATTTATCTGGCTTCATCCATAAAATATTAATGTCACTTTTCTTCAAATCCTCTGCAATTTGTAGTGTAGTACTTTTAATTATATTAAGCATTGAATACTTTCTAAATGAAATTGAGAACCATGCAAAATCAGGCAAAAGTTCCAGCAAATATACACACGCTATAAATATATGTGAATTAAAAAATATAATACTCAGTTTAATAGAAGAAAGCAAAGCATCTTAAGTGAACCCATCACAGGATTTGCCAGTTTATCTCTACTGTAGAGCTAGATCACTGAGGAGATGTATGAACCACACTAATATCATTTGACAGTACCTGCATTTGAGTGTCATTCTGAGCAAATTGAGTAATTTTACTCAATGAGGTCAAGATCATCACTAGCTTTTGTGGGGTTTTTTTCTTTCTTTTTTTTCTTTTTTTTAGGGGAAAGGGTGGTACATAAGGACTTCTTAGTAATCTTTATTGAACTGGAAATGATGACCCTTAAACTGCAATTTTCTGGAAGCATTAAAAAATTATCTTGTCACTAATTTGCATTATTGTAAGAACTACCTCAGATTTTTGTGAGTAATATGAAAGAAAAAGTCTAGTTTCATAAACAGCTACTAAGTTCTAGAATGTGTTTTGAAACCCAGGAGTTTGGAAGAATATGTTATTAGTTTAATGTTTTATTAAAATATTTAACATTTAAGTTCAAAACTAAAAAACAATATTTGAAAAATTAAATTGAATTGTGTTTAGCATTTTATGAAAAACTATACATCATAGCCCTCCAAACTTCTTTCCTTAAAGCATCTTGTGACCTACATCTCCCTCATCTTTTCTACCCGCTGTCTACCTTCTGCCTTCACTGATTTTTTTTCCTTTCCTTTCCTCTCCCATTACTTAGGTAAAGCATATCTCTGTGTCCAGCCTAGCTCATATTTTCCTTAGTCCAGTGCAGACAAGTCTATGGTCACTTGAAAAATCACATTCAATATCACTTTGCTTATTCCCTTAACCTTCACTTTTGTTGTTGTTGCTTACATTATTTTGAGAAGAAAAAGCAGAAAAAAGTAGAATTCCCCTCTGAATTATCTTGAAAGGAAGGCCTACACACACACACACTTCTGAAGAAGAAATAGTTATGTTGATTTTTCTTCTGATTTTCTTAAAAAGCACAAGTCCAAGTATACTGTGTATTAGAAATTCACGTATTAGTCAAAATGTAATGCATTATATTTTAATGTCTGTGCATTTAAAAAGTAAAATAGAAAGAGAAATGATATTGCTAATAGAGTGGGAAAAATTAGTCAAATTTATTATTTTCTGAAATAACTGTTTCCCTCACTAGCCAATCAACTTCCTTTAAACACTCAATATTTAATTCTCATGTTATTTCAAGAAGTTTCAAAAGATATTATAGAGATGGATGTCAGCTACAGCCAGAAACATTTCTTTTGATTAAAAGTTTTGAAGACAAATGCATACAGAATATGATGACTGTTAAAATGCTTTTTAATCATACCACATCATTAAAGATCGTTTTATTAAAACAACAAAAACTATGAACATCGCAAACAATGCCATGAATCTTTGTGAAAAAGAAAGTCAAGTTTTATTTTCCTTTGCTTAAAGTAATTGGAGAAAAGCAGCTTTTACCTACACTTAAAATAAAAGGGGAGAAATAGTGCAATGATGAACTCTCCTGTGTATCTTATTATTATGGAGGTCCCATAATGTATATTCTATTATGTAAGTCTCTTTTATTCCCAGAGCATATATAATTTCGAACAATTTAGAAACTCTGTACCTCTATCCAGTGCTCTTTTGAACAGTTTTCCAATTATTTGATTCCAAAGTTAATTATATTTATTTGCATGTTGAATCATGTTTTTTATAATGTGTATTTCAAATGAATCTATAAGGGAATTGGAAAGGTACAGTTATTATCTATTAATAAACTCTTGCTGACCACACTTTTTCCTCCTCTTTTTAAAGAGCAGGGGTTGTTTTATTTTAGATATTACAGATGAATGGCTCTAAGTCTGTCATCAAAATACACTGTTTTTGTATTCAGTGGGCACTGCATTACATATTTTATTCACTATTTGAATTTACACAAGGAACTGTAAATTCAACGCTAGGAATTTAATGTTAAAGGTTGATGAGCTCTGAACTTTTTTTTAACAAACAAGAACAGAGCAGTTTTGCCCGAATTGCACAGAGCATCTGCTGTGTGTCCAGAGGACTTTTGGTCATCATTCCCCAAATGGGCAGTAACTGCGATTATGAGCGCTTCACAGTTGTTGTTTTTTTTTTTAATTCATCTGTACTCAATCCAACAGTGACCCACAGATATTTTCCTACACTTATTTCTTTGTGGTAAAATCCAATGAACAACTTTTCATAATATCATTTTCAAAGCCATCTTGTAAAATATAACTAAAGAGGTTTCAGTGTTCTCTGTTACATCAGAATAAAGTTCTTCTGTTTTATTTCGAAGACTCCTTTTTAAAAAAATTCACAGAAAGGTCAAATCCATTCCAAATAGAAATCTCATTGCTTAGAAATATTTCTTAGGATCTCGAATCACTCTTTTTTTGTCTTTTAAATTCTGTCATCTGCCTCGATTTAACTGAAATAATTTTTATTTCTCAGTGTGTTAGCTAAAGGCATCCATTCAAAGGTAAGAACATCATAAAAGGTGAATGGAATTAATTTCAAAGTATATATTTGGCATTTTTAAAGAGCTGCATTTCAGCATCTGGAGAGCTGCAATTTAGGCTATCAAATCTACAACAGAGAAGCTGGGGGACATGTGAACACCCTTATGAGGAGGGTCAGTGCTCAGCAAGTGCATTTTCGGTTCCAACCTTCAAAGGTAACATTTTCAGCTTGATGGGCTCCTAGTGGAATATATAATTTTCCTCTTTCATTCTTAGCTTCGTTGAAATATAGAAGACTGGATGTCTACCAGGCCAAAGTATAAACTCACCATTTATCTATTAAAGTCATATTTAATGAAAACGAAGAGAAATTATGACCCAATTCACTCTCTTTCTCATTACAATTCCTAAAGAACTTTGCCGGGCACATTATCTCGTAGACATCATGATCAAATGTTATTGTTTGCTTTATTATCTCAGTTGGATGGTTGGCTAGTCTAGAATGAAATAGGTTGAAGGCAATACTCTCAGCCTAGAAGTCTGAATGAGGTTCCCATTCAAATGATCCTGATTGTTTGCGGGTGGGGCGGGGTCATTAGTAAACCAACTGAGCTTACACTGCATAGTAAGCGTCTGGATGCCGCACATTTACATCTAACAAGAGACCCCAGAAAACGTGTGTGTGTTTCTTAAACCTTATGTTCCGAACAAAAGGCTATCTCAGCAACAGACAATCAGCACTGCATTGCTCCCTGGGATGCGAGCAACACACTCAACTGCACATTTCATTCTTCCTCGGCTCCCAGCACCACAAAGCCCCTACTCTCTTCCCACTCCTGGGTCCCCAGATTACTCCATAGAGGGGGGTTGGGAAGGCAGAAGCCTAACGTCTATGCCTGCGCACCAGCCGCCGACACCAGGACCCCCCGGGCGCTGCTTTCTCCAGCCCGAGCCGCCTGGGGGAGGTAGGGAGGGGAGCCAGGGAGCGCGAGAAGGGACCGCACACCTAGACACTTAGGATTTTATTTATTCACAGGGAGGCGGGGGAGGGGAACTGGGCGAACGCGAATTTTCCCCCCGAAGTTGCCTCTTCTAAGCAGATCAAGTCGTTTTCTGGCTGGTGCTGGGGGGCCCCGGGGAGGGTACCGGTGAGGTCCGGGCTCTCAAGACCAGATCCCGTCCCGTGCGCAGAGGGGGTGGGGAAGGGCGGACGCGCCGCAGCTGTCGAGAGGGCCGGGAACCGGCAGGGAAGGGCCCGCGGGCCGGGGAGCAGCGCGGCTCTGTCCCGGGCCCTCCAACGCAGGCCGGGGAGCGCAGGGGCCGGCTGGTCACGCGTGGGAAAGAAAGCCCCCTTCCCCCTACGGCGCTGCTCTCCTTTCCCCAGGCTGGGCCGCCCGAGTGCGTGCAGGGAGAGCTGCGAGTCCCTGCGCGCGTAATCATGACCTCGGGGCCCCCTCCGGGCCGCGTGAGCGCGTCGGCGAGGCTGGGCGGCCGCCGCGGCCCCGGCCGTGTAACATGACCCGAGCGGCCGGCCGGCCGGCGCGGCGCGGCCATTGAGCCCTCCCTGCCCATGAATCTCTGGCGCGTCTCTAGCTCGCTCGCCCGCTCGCCTCCCGCCTCCCTTTCTCCCCCGCCAGCTCCGCGGGCTCCGTGCGCCTCTCCCTCTCCCTCCTGGTCCTCCTGCTGCCCGTCTCTCTCCACTGCCCGCCTCTCGCCACTGCCTCCCGTCTTCTCTCCCTCACGGCAGCCTCCGTCTCTTTCTCCTTCTCTCCTTTGAAAACTGATCTTTGGCTCTTAGTGTGAAAGTGATTTGAATTTGGCTCGGCGGCGCTCTGCGCCTGCGCCCAGCCTCTGGCATGCTGGCTCCTTCCAAGCAGCTGTTTTGGGTTTGAAATTCCAACATGGCAGAGGCTGCAGTCCGTCTTCCCTTCAAAAACTTGGAATGATTTCAAATCATAGGCACCTTCACTTAACCCTAGCTTCCATTCATCAGCAAACACATCGGATCGATGCTACGCTAACCTATCGGGTTCTCTCTCCGCGCGTTCAGGTAAGAGGAGCTTCGTAGTTTTCTACCATCTGTTTAAATTTGTTTTTGTTTTATTTTTAAAGAATATAAATACACCCAAGACCTGTAATTAAAAGAGATCTTCGAGTTGTGCCGTAAACATTAAATTCAATTTCCACTCGTTTCTATTCTGTACGCCAACCTGCTGTCTAATTTCTCTGTTCAAAGTAGCCCTGAAACATTATAATGCATATTTTTGCTGCTTAATCATTGTAACAATAGTATGGGATTAAGAGTTCGCGATTGCAAGAATCTCGCGTTTCGGTATATTGGGCTTACTTATTACTATCTTTTTACTTCAAAAATAAAAAATAAGAAAGCGGAGCCATAGGGTGGGGCTAGACTTTCTTCGGGAACTAACTTCTAAGTAAATAAGAAGTGTAAATAAGAATCTTGCACACACACAAAAAGTTGAGGTTAAATTACAATCTCGTGGCTGGGGGAACGAGAAGATGTCAGAAGATCGGTTGCAGAAAAATGTAAGCACATCATCTAGGAGGGGGTACAGCGTGGTGGGCGTATTGTTGGCAAGGAACGGGAGAGAAAGATGTATAATTTAATGGTATATACAATCCACTGATCCTATTACCGTCCTCCCCGGAGCTCTTGTTAGTTTCAATGGGAGTGAGTGAAATTGACATGGACTTGCATTCCTGGTCATGTGCTTTTTTTCCTTTCTTTCTTCTCCTGTGATCTGAGATCCCCTTTTTGTTGATGTTGCTTTCCCCCTTAATTATATGCATGTAGGTTAAATGAATACCTGACGAAAGGGCCCACGTTTCAAGGCAGTGACATTTGATAGCTGAGAGGAAAAGTGGCTTTAATGAAAAGCAACCTTTGGAATTCCTGCTTGTGAGAAATCCAATTCAGCTTTTTGTGCTGCCAGCAAGAAATGATCAGTAGCACCAGTGTTTATGGTATGTCAGTTTTGGAATTTACTTCCTTTGCATCTAAATAGGAAAGACAAATGAAATAGCATGATAAAACCATTGAAGACTGCCTGGCAAGCAGTTGCTCATGATATAGAATTCCTTTTTTTAAAAAATATATGCTTAATGTCACCATGCTTTTTTTTCTTTTGCTATCACTTGTTTGTATATTGCGGTTTTGATTAATATATTACTTGAATCCACTTTTATCGGTTTTAGCTGTCATCCAGAAGTTGCACGTTACTAGTAATGCACTCTATATATATAACTGCTGAAGTCAAATAGTATGTAAATTAGTTAAACTCAGTGTGGGTTTTTTTTTTTTTTATGAAGGGGGGAGGCTGGGCAAAGGGGAGAGGGCAGGAGTGTTGGGAAAGATTACTAACTAATGAAAGTATATCTATATATATGTACACACACAGGAATAGGACTGGATGAAAATTTTATTTTTCTCAATCTATTAATACAGTTTGACTATCTGCTCTTGATGATTGCACTTTATGGAGTAATCAGTTCTTCTGAGTGTGGTTTTTTTTTTGGGGGGGCGGGTGAGTGAAGAGGTGTTTTTTACATGAAAATAAAAATTATATTTTGATTGTCCAAAGTCTTCGAAGTCTTTTTAAAGAGCAGGGATAGGTTTTTTTTTTTTTTTTCCCTTTCCATTCACTTGTCTGCCTGTCAGCGCTTTTTACTTTTAACTTGTGACAGAATTAAATAATCAGGCACTGAAATTGACTTCGTTTGAAATCGCTCTTTCCTCTTTCTTTACAAAAAAAAAAAAAAAAGTCAGTTAAATGGAGTGAGAGGGGATTTTCAATAGCTCTTGTGGCAGTGCCCTGTGTACACTTTGTGATATTCAATTAAGACTGAGAGGGAACAACAACAACAAAAAAGATGTTAAAGTATTTTGCATAACCAAAGGATATGTCCACTTTAGACTTTTTTTTTTTTTTTTTTGGTTGTTGCTATATTTACCCCATGACCGTTAATTCCTCCTGAAAAGAGAGAAAGAAGGAAAGAGAGAATATGAAAAAATAAATAACAGTGGGGCAAAGCTGCCAGGGATCTGTAGTGTGGCCGTGGTCACTGCTCTCTCCTAACACAAATGTGAATACGAAGAGAGGAACTACAAGACCCGTTGCGCGACATACACTTCTGGTTGGACTCTGGTGACTATTGAGCTAAATACACACCACACTTACACGATAGGAAGGATTTGATTGAATTTTGCATTTGGAACTTGTTGACTTTGAAGCGATCGATAAGAAGACTGTTTATTTTAGATGCACATAATTTGCCCTGAGAAATGTTTTAAGGAGGAGAGAGCACAGCTTTTTTTCCCCCGGAGCTGTTGGAGCGAATGGGATTGCCAGATGGGCGATTTCCCTCTGTGATGTTAAAGCTGTAATATATATTCAGAGCAGATTGGGCTGCTGCCTGTGATGAGGAGGATATTACATTTATAAATTTTAAATCGGAGCTCGGACAATGTGCTGAGAGCAGAAATTGGATGGTTTGACTGTTCACCGTATTGATACTTAAATGTGATTTCTAGGTAGTACTAATAATAATCATTGCAATAATTCATGAAAAACATACTGGCATAGGCAATTATATAATTCATGACATTTAACAGCAGATTTGAGTGTGTAAATTGCCCCCCTCTTAAGTCTCTGCTTACTATTAAATAATAGTCACATAATTCATTTCCCTATGTTTAAATGTCCGATGTGCAAATGATGTTAACTTAGGAGGCTTGTTATCATATATTAGAATTCTAGGGGCGAAAGTTTACATACATATATATAAAGTAGACACTTGTGTATATGTATAAAGTGGCGTTAGTGGCTCTTGTTTTCTAATTCTTTACTCTGATTATTTTTAGATTTTGTTTGTCTCAAATGTGCGGCCTAAAGGAACCAGAGCTACAAACCTAAAAGACTAGAAAGTGGGCAAGTGCTCACACTCTGGCAGCTCTGCTGTTGCAAATTAAAAGTGTGTTGTGGTCAGGAAATGAAAGCTACAATGTCTCTTTTGAACAAGTCGTTTATCAAGAGAAACATCTATCAGGGACTGCCTTGTCACATTGATCCTCTAAAAGTTAGGTCCGAGGTGGAAGCTGCTTTGATGTTTTTGATCCTAAATTTAATACAACAGAAAAAAAGCAAGGATATTTTCACCAGTATAGATTTTTAAAAATGTTTCCTGGAACCAACAAGATCTATTTATTAGGATTTCACTATGTGTGAAGTTTTCTGGGTGTAACAGTTGAAAGGTTGAAGGGGAAATCCCAGACTTTATAAATTGATGATTGTTAGAATATACATTTATAATACATTTAGTGATGGCTGGCTTCTTGGTGCACATGGAATGGACGTTTTGAACACAGATTGTTCAAAAGGAAAATTATTTTGAAAGAGTATTTTGGAAGAATATGTAGTGAGTCAAGAGTTTTTCATTCATTCAAATTTTAGTTATCCTCTTTTCTTCCTTTTACTCCTTCATGCTTGCTTCTTATCTTCATTATATTTGTGACAAATTAGCTTTTATTTGGAAAAGAAACATTATTTCTACAAAAACCATGTCCCAAAACATGCTTGCACACATCGTCTCTATTGTTTATTAATTGTGCATGTTTATGGTTATCAATATAAACTGCATGGACACATAAGTCCTTTGGAATTTCAGCTTAAAAATAGAGGTATCAGATTAAACATGCTATGTGTTCTTGAATAATGAATATGTTGTATGCATTATTTAAAATTTAAAAGGTATTGTTAGGAAAATGACGAAGTTAAAACAAAATTGTGAAAGCAGTTAGAAGCAGCCTGCTTCGTTTTGGGAGGCAAAGATAGGAAAGAAGTGTTTCTTCTTTAAAATAGAGTTTTTGGATACTTGTCTTACACTGCTGGAGGCAACTTGTTATTTCATGTAGGTCTATCATCAAATAAGCAGGGAAGAGTAGGGTGGGAGTTTTGAGAAGTGTAATACTTGCTAATTAATCATGTCTGAAATGAAAGAATCATAGCAGGGTAATAAAGTCTCATTGTTGTTTTCCTGGAAGAGGGTAAGACTTCTGTTTGGAAGCTGTATGTGTGAGTTGATTTGCTTTTCTCTTCTCCTAAAAACACAGTTTATAGGGTCTCTTTGGAATTATTTCAAGAACCATCTTTTTTTTTCTGAAAATAAAAATACAGTCTCCTGACTGTATTGAATCAGTAAGATTCTTAAAACTGTATCTGATATCTTGAGTGAAAATAGGGGATTTTATTCTTTAGTTATATTTAAGGCTCCTGTAGGTGAGTTTCCAGGGCTGATATTTTTTTCCTTCCCATAAATAGAAAATATTTTTTGTTTTTGTTTTTATTCATGTTAGGCAGGAACTTTGAAAACCTTTTTGTAGATACTTACTTCTGATAGATATAAAAGAGTGCAGAAATTTCATTAATTACTTTTAGATGATAATATAAGAGTGTAACCAGAGAGAAGAAAATAGGTAGTATTTCCAAGAATCTATAG
Source organism: Symphalangus syndactylus (assembly GCF_028878055.3). Taxonomy (NCBI): domain Eukaryota; kingdom Metazoa; phylum Chordata; class Mammalia; order Primates; family Hylobatidae; genus Symphalangus; species Symphalangus syndactylus. The sequence continues at coordinate 37,606,235 of NC_072431.2, forward strand.
AGACCATCTGTATTATTACTTGGCATTTCTAAGATAGTCTAAGATATAAACCACCTGAAAAGATAAATGGGTAATTTCATTATAGGTTAATTATTTTTTCCTGAGCTTCTGGTTGTCACCTTTTAGAATTTAGTATCTTACTCAGTACATGCATAGGGACAGATCCACAAAGTTTGAGAGTCTGCACTGTTTTTCAGAATGTTCATGTCAAGGTGAGGACAGCCATGCTAATACTTCCCTGTTTTTGTCTGTGCGAGTGTTTGGATGCCTTCAATGATTGCCTAATTAAGTAATCAGTTTTAGTGGCCCAAAATCAACAGAATTACTAGATGTATTTGAAACAATTGCAGGCTTTTACGGTTTGAACTTTCTAGTTCTTAGAACCTTGCTTTAATAGAAATAGAAAGGTGCTGTTTTACCTTTGATCAATATATTCTTCAGTGCAGATTTCACATACTACTCTTTATAAAGTACTGTGTTCATTGTTGAAGAGCAAATACATTTAATTACCAGGAATTTAAATTGATTTATAAATTTTTGATTGGAAGAAAATATTCTGCAGATGTTTCTGTGAAATATTGACATATGCTACTGATCGATAGAACTTGATTAATCAGCATATCTGCTGTTTTTCTTGAGTCATTGATAAACTAGAATAAACAAATGGTTCAGAAAAAGCTAAAAATTTTAACTCTCATAAAAAATAAACTTATGTGTCTTTCTTTTGAGATATACAAGAGCTAGTGTTTTATTGAAATCGGTTGAACTTAGAAATTATTTGGGGGTACCACTTAGAAGCTTACAAGTCCCAAAATTCTGCCTTTCAATTACACACACACACACACGCACACACACACGGAGCAAGAGAGGGAGATTGTACCTATATTTTTGTTTATTGAAAGAATTTTTTGACACACTGCAAATAAATGGCCAGTTTAGCAAGTGCTTTCCATGGTTGGATTTTGTCATTTTCTTCTTTTTTTCCTAAACTTGAATTTTTAGCATTAACTTTTTCATTTAACTTCTGGCAGAAATTTTAAGCATAGCTGCTTTGGTATGATTGCTGATTACTGATCTTTTTGATATTTTTTATGTTATCATTTAAATGGCAATTTTCTTTCAGAAATGTTTATTTTAAAAAGTAAAATAGTAGGAATAAGGAGTATGAAAGAATATACTCAAAATAAATGGTACCTTGAAGTTCGAAACAAATCAAAAGCAAGGGGTATGCTAAGTTTCCTTAGGGCAGCACCACAGGTGCCTGCTCAGAAGCACTGCCTCAATGCAGCACATCCGTAAGTACCTGTTGACAACAGTAGTCTTAGCTAAGAGACTGAGGAGGCAGAAGAGATAGGTGATCAGAAACCATCAAAACATGAGATATCATATGGCACTTTCTGTTAATAATATTTACATATTTTATGCAACAAATCTGCTTGTTGTCTTGTTATTTGAATATTGACACTTTGCTTAACATTGCATATGGTGGGCTGTTGTTTCAGGGTGTATCAGAAGCAGTAAATCCAAAGGAGAATTTCAATTTAGATGTATTTATGTTAAATATATGTAAAAATGGATATGTTTGCTCACATTTTAGCTCTCATGACTTTCACAAAGCATTTATAGTATCACTGCTTCCAATCATTTTTGAAACTGATACATCTTGAAAGTAGAATGCATGATTTATTATATGAAGGCCCAAGGTTAAACATTTTTTACCCTATAGCTCAGCTTAAGTATTGGTATTTTTGTGTTGGGAAATGTTTTTTAGAAAGTATGTTTTATAGTTTTGGAAAATTTGCTTCTTACTAGGTTTCTGTTCTCATTTTCATAGGATGAGGAGCTTTTAACCAAACAGTTATTAAGGATATATAATTTACAGTAAAGTTTTTTATACTACAGAATATGAAATGTAAAATACGTATAAAATGTTTTCTTTTACCCCATTTCATTATGTTGAAAATACCTTTACTCTTTTTCTTTGCTATGTTTTCATTTCTGCTGTTATTTTACATACTTATTCCATTTTTCTTGTGGATATATTCCTGGCATGAGAACAGAAACTGCATTTTACTCCATTTAGCTATATATATATATTTCATATATATTTCATATGTGTATATACATATGAAATATATATGTGTGTGTGTATATATATATGTGTTGTTTTTCCCGATTCAACTGTTTGCCTTATGTCAACTGGATGCTTTTTAAACAACTGATAATTAAATGTCATCTATTTATGAGAGTAAATTCATCTGAGAATGGGTGACCTCTACTTTCATGCATTAGTTCATGATGAAATATTATTCTTGGAAATAGTAACATCTCAAATAAAATTTTAAAGGTAGTGCAATGTGAAGCCGTGGGTTTCTGTATGTCGTTCTAAACTTTTTGCTTATCTTTTGACTTATTATCCTCACCATTAAGAGACATTTTTACCTTCACCTAGGACTAGCTACATAATTTCTGAGGCCCAGTGCAAAATTAAAATGTAGGCATCTTGTTCAAAAATTAATTTGAAGACAGCAACACAGAGCATTAAACAAAATGCAGGGCCCTGTGTTGTGTGGTGGGGTGGGGGCCTGTGTGCCTGAACAAATGATGGGGCAATGAAGCCAGCCCTGCCTTCACCACCTGCAGACTTTTATCTGGGGCCAACTTTGTGGAAGTCACTAGGTTTCCTATTAGAGACTGACTATTCCACAATGATTCCATGTGCCTCTGCCGAAAAAGATACTAATGAGAGTTGAGTAAGAAAACTGATGGGAAATGAACCATTAAGTATCTTCTGCTCTTTCTATATCTGAACTGGGGATTGAAATATTTGCTTTCGTCTCATCTTGCCCTTTGTCTGATATATCTCCTATATATCATGTGACTTCTTGCGCAAATATTCTTAAAAGGAACTTTCTGTGTGTGTGTGTGTGTGTGTGTGTGTGTGTGTGTGTGTGTGTGTGTTTAATGGTTTGCATGTAGTTACATACTTCAATACTTATCCCAGGCCCAGAATAATTGTAGTAGTAAGAGCTGAGGAGGTTCTCTGTTGCCAAGTATTGCCACTATCCCTCCTCGGTTAAGGCACAAGAAAAATGAGTATTTTTATGTAGAAATCCTACATTATCTGATACAAAATGCTGACCATTAAAAAAACGAAAGTATGCTCATTGAGTGACAGGAAGGGGGGCAAACCCCCAAATAACCTTGTTATAATAGTATCAGTATTGATACGTGGACATTAGAAAGTGGTATTTTAGCTATATAAACATGTGGTGACAGCTGTATTAAAGAGGAAAAGTAACTGTTTCATGCAGTAACACTAATGTTGCAGTATGCTATATTCAAATCCTGGAGTTAGTTTCTCAATTTGTATTGCAATAACCTCCCTCTCCCTGAAAATTAGTCATATGACTCCTTTACCAACGTTCTGTGCTGATAGGTGGACAAAACATTTACATCGTTGCTTCCCAAAGTACTTCTCAATGAGATCAGACTTCATATTGAGATACCTAAAACTGAATTTTGAAGTCAAGTGGCTTTTTCAAATCAAAACTGAGATATGATGGAATGTCCAGCAAGTATGGATCTGAGTGCACTTGAAGTTGCACCATTTATTTTCAAAAGATATTTCTCACATCAGATGACTCTGCCAGGAAGGGAAATATCAAAGAGCTTGGAAAAAGTAACTATTCTTTTATGTAATCCAAGACTGGGGTGAAAGTGGGGGGCTTTAAAGATATTTTTGAGGAAGAAAAAAATTGAACTTATTTTGAATGCCTTGTTAGACTTTGTCGGGAGAAATGCTACATATGAGACTTTCTGAGAAGAAAAATCTTTGCCCTGTATAATAACAAGGCATTGCTCTCCACACTGATAGGCACTTTAATGAAAGAAAGCTTGGAAATAACTATTATAACAGTGTCCCATTTAAGTAAAAATTTACCCCACAGTTTAGGAATCTTTTTTTTTTTTTTTTTTAACTAAGCCATTGCAAACTTGAAATATTTTAGTAGGTTGTTAGCCACAATTCACATTTTCTAATGTTCTGTGTTCTATCTCCAAATTCTGTAGTATAATTTCAGTTGGGACTCTTCTTTTCCTGCTTTACTCCTATACTTGGAATCTTGTATTTTCATATTAAACGTTCTGCTTTAAAAATGATTATACTAGGAATCTGGGTACATAAGTGGCAATATAGTATATTGTTGTGCCAAAAAGAGATTTTTTATTTTTCGTGTGTTCATTTCTTTTCCCTTTCAATTTCAAATTGAAGATTGTAAACTCTTTCTTTTAAATAATATACCTCAATGATGCTAAAATATAAATCTTAATTAGGTATGATTCACTGATTTTCATCTTAAAAGATAATTATTCTGAGTAGGATAAAAAAAGGTTCCCTTAAGATTGAAGGCATTTTCATTAAAATCCCCATTTTCAGATCAAACACATACTATGAAATAAACAGTACTATTATTCTTTTATGCTTAAGAGTTTGTACTTTTCAATTAAAGTATATGGATGAAGAAATAAGGCTATAGATAATGGCAGTCTCATTGTTTGCAAACTAAGTGCTTTTGATAAATTTTACTGCTAGGAATTACGTGGATCTAAGGAAATCTTTTAAATAAAAATTACAGTTTTGATTATCTAAATGGAATATGTTCTTGTGCATGTGCATAGATATATTTCTTTGTGAAGGTATTGATGTCAGGGACACTTTTGGTATTCCTTTATGAGTAATTAGGTTAACGGGGTTAGTTAGAAAATGTATCCTTTCCTGGAAAATGAAAAATTACATTCAAGCAGAGGTAAAAGAGTAGAACATATTCATGACTTTAAGTACTTAAAAAGATATTTTATGAGTCACATTTGAAAAATAATACCCAATATGTAACTTGTTAAGAATAATCGCCATTTTTACTTTCTAAAGCACATCTATATTAAAACTGACTTTCTGTTCATGACTTGCAAATCTGGAGTCAATTTTAGGCCCAACTTACAAAAGATGTGGGTCTTATCCCCCCTGCCCTTACCGTGGTATCCTATGCCAGTAGAGTCAGTACAAAGTTCTCTTTTAAAGAGAGATTTTCATTTGCATTATTCAGAAGATTAAGCAACGTTTTTGGAAGGGAAATACTGATAGGACCCAAATGTAGACATTGGGACCCTGAATGGCCTGTATCCTTGTCTGACAAACTGGAAGGAAAAAATATTACCAGCTTTGGAATTTTACATGCCTGTATGAACAGTGCTTTTTCTTTCTCTGGGAAGATTTTAAACATACTATGAATACAATAAGTGTTACCTAATTGGAAAAATATGTTTTCTATAATTCTAAGAGTACTAATCAACCAATCATTGATATTAATTTACTCATGGATGGTAAGATAGTAGAATTTTATTCAGAAATGAATGTCCAGTTGGAGCTGGTATCTCTTGAGAAAGTGAAAAAAATTATACATAAGCAAAATTCTTTTGGGAATCTTTTAAAAACATGGGTGTGAAATCTCCATCAATAAAATTTTTGGCAGTTAAAGTATTACAAAAAAAATTGAAAGCTCTTTATTATGTACTGTTCTTTAATAAGCCTCTAAATGAGCATATACAGTGCAATAATGCCTTTTTTTGTTTACTTTTTTGATTTTTGTCTTGTTTTATTTTGTTTTAGCATAAAGTAAAAAGAGCTTATAGGTAAACTATTTTGTACTATTTATTTTTAAAGATATCTAGTAAGGACAGTACAACGTATAGTATAGGTTTGTTCATAATGATGGGTAAAAAAATCTACAATTTTACCACCATGTAATGATAGTTCCTTGAAATTTTACCCTACTACACCAAAATGCCACAGTCACTAAGATGGGAGGTGTGGCTGATATATGATTGGAATGTACATGTATACTTAAATACATAATTTTTAAAAAATTGTCTTTATTTTCTAACAGCTTGTTGGTGTCCTTTGCTTAGGGCTAAGGGGAAAATGTTTTCTGCTATTTTGCTATTTGCATACTCACCAAGAACCTTGCTGTCTAAGCCATCTTCCTACCTACCTAGCTGTGTACCGTTTGTTTTTTTCTTTTCATTTCTTTCTTTTTTTTAAAATTTTTGATATTTATCTGCAAGGCTGGTTATTACTTGATCATCTGGAAAATCAAATTTCATTTCAGCCACTGGAATATGATATTTAGATAATGAGAGGTAGTTTGAATTAATTAAGAGGATAATATTAGGGTTTATATTAGGGAAAAGTAAAGCAGCATTTGTTGTCATGGATAACTTGCCCTTCTTGATGAAAGACAACATGTAGGAATAGGGGAAGTAGGCACAAGTTCAAGAAAGTCATTGAGGCAAAGCTAACGTTAAAGACTGTTTTCATGTGGGTGTTACACAAAATGATATTGGCAATTTTGTAAATTAAACCCTAATATTAATTATGTAAAAAAAAACCTTATCACTTATTAAGAATCATTGACTAATATTCAGTAAATAGCATGTAGCACTATTTTAACAAATTATATTCTCCGTTTTAGGAACAACTGATTTTATATCAAATCCTGACTATGTGGGATTTGTGAGTATGCAAATTAAAACAACTATTCTCGTGTTTGTCCCCATAATTTTAAAAAGTGTGAAAACATATATATATGTCTTTAAAGATGGTTGAAATTATTCTCAGACTCTTTTTTTCTCTCCTAACATACTCAAGCTTTTTAGGCCACAAATGAAGTGACAGAAGAAAATCCATTGAAGATGGAGGTATATGTCTTTTAAGGCTTCTTTTGGAAACTAATGTATTTATTGCCATTATGGAAGTTCAAATCATTGAATACTTTGAATTGGTTTTAGAAAAATTTGCTGTTAAATTTTGTATCAACTCAGTAAATGCTAGCTATAACTTCGTGACCAAACTAAAGCCCCAAACAAGCAAAATAAATAAATAAATAATAAAAAACTTCTGCGTAAGCCCTACACCAGATCAGTTAGATGAAATTTCAAGCTCCTCAGATGATTCTAATGTAAACCAAACGTTTATATATATCAAGAGATCTTAAAATTTTTACCTTTTATAAAATGTCATTCTTCCTGGTTTGAAGTTAGGAAAATGAAGATATCTATTCAGAACTGAATATACTAATGACATGTACAGATAGCTCATCATCTGGCTGAAGTTCAACAACCTATCTAGACTTTTGAAAACATTTCTGTCAGTCTTGCAAGAACATCTCAGGAAAGTAGCAATGATGAAGGACAGTGTCAGCAGAAGTCCACAGTCTATCATTTTGTTACCTTGGGTAAGCCATTCAACCTCGCTGAGCCTTAGTTTTTAGTTTGCTTTTTTATAAAGGAAGAGATGATTGAGGTGATCCGATGATGACTAAGATTTCTTGCAGTTTTGTATACTCCATGACTGCTTTGTCATGGACTAGTGAACTTAAGTAACTTGAACCTTGCTAGTCGTCTAAAAGATGCAAAATTATTTTTGTTTCTCTTAAGAAAGCTCTAAAAATTATCTTGGAAACAATGTAGAAATCTCAATGACCATTTATTACTTTGTTAAGCCCATCAGAAGAGATGATAAGCATTCATTAAATATGCTTACTAATTGGTTGCATGCTAAAGTGTCAGCAATTCTAATATCTTAAGAGTTGATGGGTATTAGTTAGCTAATGCTTTTCTCTTGTAAGAGATTTCAATAGAGTGGCAATCAGATTAACTTAAGCAGTGGAGTTAGAGACCTCAAATCCTTAAAATATTTAGTATGAAAGGTGGACTTTTATCAAACTGAAAGCAATACTTTTTTCCTGTACTTTATCAGCAACTAGTCTTTGTTCACCTTCTTTTTGCTTCCTGGCATGTTCTTCTCCGCTTGTTGAAATCCTACTAGGATTTTGGTATCCAGGTCAGATGTTGCATCATCCATGAAGACTTCTTTGAGGCATCCTAATCAGGATTGATTTTGACGTCTACTTAATTGTCCCTTAGAACATTTGAAATGTCTCCTTTAGATCACTTACCATCATCTTTCTCCTAATATAGATTGCTAGGCATTTGTGTTTCTCTGTTATGAAACTGTAAATTCCTTGAGAGCACACACATCTAATTCATTTTTATTTTTAATCTCCTCAACATGTGTGTATAGCAAAAGACCTATAATAGGTATTCAATAAATGCTTGGTGAATTGAATTGATAAAAGCATAGGAGGCTATCACTTTGTTAATATTTTATTTTATTATTTTATTATTATTATTATTTTTGAGACGGAGTCTTGCTCTGTCACCCAGGCTGGAGTGCAGTGGCGCGATCTCGGCTCACTGCAAGCTCCACCTCCCGGGTTCACGCCATTCTCCTCTCTCGGCCTCCCCAGCAGCTGGGACTACAGGCGTCTGCCACCACCACACCCGACTAATTTTTTTGTATTTTTTAGTAGAGATGGGGTTTCACCGTGTTAGCCAGGATGGTCTCGATCTCCTGACCTCATGATCCGCCTGCCTCTGCCTCTCAAAGTGCTGGGATTACAGGCGTGAGCCACCATGCCCAGCTGGTTAATATTTTATTAATCTTATTTTAAAAAATTAAAAGGTGATTTTTAAATATTTAAAGAATGGATCTATGAAAATTGTATATTTCACTAAAAAATGGAAATTTCTATATTCTTTATATAATCTTATTACCAAAGAAAGACTTTATAACCCTGAAAAATTGTTTTATAATTATATACTTAAAAAGGAGCTTACAGTCATTAATTCTATTTTTGTATCTCTAGATAGGAGAGCCTTTAAACTCTTTTATAAAAAACATTATGCTATCATTAAAATCCTATAAAACATAAATCTATAGCCTACTTTGATTATAGGTGTAACAAATAGCTTTAAATCACTATTCTCTATGAAATATTTTTTTCTCATGTGTTTGCAGACAGAAAAATTTGAGGGTACAGAATCATAAAATATTAGACTCTGAGACTTCCAGATTGACTTCTTACCAATATACAGTTGATTGACAGTTGGTCATTCTGCCTTTGGTTGAACGTGAGAAATAAGTACCTCCTAAGGCATTTCTTTCTATTTTGTCCTTTCTCTGATAAATAGGCAGTTTGCAAATATGTGCACTATCAGTACTTAAGACAGATTTCCTTGGAAACATGATGATACTGGGGTGGTAAAATGTGAGATGCAAACTAGTTGATCTACAGTTGATGCGATAACTTAATTCGTGAATGTCTTTGGTTAACATTTTAATTGGGACCTTTATCTAACTAAACAGTGTCTATTAATTTATTTTGTACTGAATACTGAGCGGTAAACAATTTAGCTGGGATTTCTAGCTCTTTTAGGTGTTCAATAGCTTTACCAGTTGGGTTTGTGTGCTCATGGAAGGGTCAGCTACTTTCTCAAATCTGCCGTGAATGTTACAATAAATAGCATTACAGTATTTCTAAGGCAAATTCAATTTGATCAAATGTTAAATTATAATGAGTTAGACAACAGTGTTTGACAAGATTTATATTTTATATTTGTGTTTTTAAACCTAAAGATGTACCAGAGAAAAGCATTTGCTCACATTGCTTCGTCAAACAACCCAGAAAAAAACAAAGACTCTATTGTCATTCTTTTAAAAACACAATTTTACTAAGAAAACCTATAACCTTTACTGGAAGCTCACTCATTTTCTTCCAATTTGGGCTCTTGAGAGCTGAAAAGTTCTAGATGCTATCTTACCACTTCATATTGAAATCTAGGTTGATGTCATACACTCTATGCAGAAGAAAGTATCTGTAGTGCTGATTGTTGAACCTGAATTGTTACAAAGATGTGCCATTTAGTGAGCTGTAATGGACAAATGTTGCTTAGTTAATTGTATAAAAACACTGCATCTTCAGCAAAGAGCTCTAATAGTAAAGGACAGTACATTGAAGGTAGAATAATAAAGATTGTGAAACAATATGTTAAAAGTAGCAAAAGCATTTTTGCAGTGTGACTTCAACAGTGAAGACACATGTGTTTAGTTCCTGTGCTAAACAGACACTTCTGGTTTTCCAGAAACCATTCAATGTGCTTCAAGTAAGTTAAAATTGTTAAAATATAAATTAAAAGCCATCAGATTGAGAGTAAAGGCCACAAATTGTAAAACCTTACAGTGATAGCTTGCCAACAACCAAATTAAATCCAGGGAATATTTAAAAGATAGAGGCTTAAAATTCTACTTGATTTATAATCAGGAAGCTGTGGAGTTTTAAATTAATAAAAATATTCATGAGAATTATTTACATGTAAAATGCCACCCATTTTCCTTTATCCTTCTGGTAGAAGAAAATTGGATGATCCTTCTCAAAAGGGTAATCATGTAAGTTGGTGGCCACGAAGTATGAACCATGGTTAAAAGTCAGTGGTTAATGGTTTATTTTGCTGTCTGCCTTCTTTTACTGCTTCCTCCTTCCCTCCCTTCCTTTTTATTTATTTATTTAGTTATTTTGACCCTATATGCATAGTTGACAGCTGTCAGTAATAGAATTTTTGGCTAGATCTAGACACAGCAATTCTTGAAAAATATGAAACTATATTTGTCCTTTTGGCCTACGATCTTAATTAAAAGATAAAATTATTTCAGGTCAATACAGCTACACAGGTACATGCACGTGTGCACACGTGTGTGTGTGTGTGTGTGTGTGTTTATTCAGTAGAGCAAGCTTTGCAACAAATGGCAGTGTTGAAAGCTCTTTCATTCTGAATGGACCAGTTAGTAGCTCCATACAGATACCATCTAAGTGAACCTACTTAAATATCTTTCCAGATTCTTAACTAAGTGGTGCAAGTCTGTCTTGGAGGTGGCACTTATTTGTCCCTTAGGGGTTAAGTTTGGTTTGATATTCAGTTGAAGTGTCAGTAAATAAGATTTATGAGAAATTAATTAAAACTAAAATTGAAAATGGATGAGGTACAAGTTTACCCTAAAATGACTTGAATATATTTGTCCCAAATGCATGAAAAGAATGTTTTCTAATGGACTCTTTTGATTAGAATAGAAACTAATCACAAATAAACCATTTAAAATTTGCTATCATGATACAATTGTTTTCATTCAGTGGTCGGCCACGCCTTCTTTTAGCCCTTTGTCCAGGGTTTAGTTTAGTCATGCGTATGTCCTTGAAGAAATGTAGCATCTTTCACAAGATTTTGTACAAGTGAAATCAGATACCAGTTTTTATTGCAGAACCAAGCCTACAAATGTTTCTCTTTAAAGACATTTTTAATAGAAACAGTAAGGTATAAATCATTTAAGCAATTACCTGGACATGGTGGAAATGGGGCTTGGCTTACTCTGTAGCCCCAGATGTTTCCAGATTCCAGTAATAACCTGGTCCAGATATTTACAGCTTAATTTTCTGTGCATGTGCACTTGTCCACAAATGGCTCCTATTTCCCATTTTCTGTTGGACAACTGGGCTACTTAGAGGTTTAAAAAAAATGATTTCAGCTTGGGTGATGACAAACATTAATGGTGATAATAAGTTGCTTCTAGAAACTTTGATCACTTAAAAACATATAGAGGCTAAATTTTAGAGGATTTTATACTAAACAATAAATTGTTCAAATGGCATTTTGCTTTATGGATGAGAATGGGGTGAATAACTTCCCCTATCCCTCAAAATTTTAGTCTTGATATGCTACGTGATCAAAGTGATTCTTCGGTTTTTTAAAAAAATGCATATTCTGGCACTGGTTGGGTTATCATGCAGGCTGCTAGTTTTTCTTTGCATCACTACCCCACAGGTTTTCTTCTTCTTACTAGAAACTAAACAAATGGAAAATAATGATTGGTAACCATCTGCTGTGCAGAAATTTTACATATAGCAGTTAACTCTATTTTAGAAAACAAGACCAAATGAGTGCATTATACTGTTGCCAGTAAATAGCAACAAGCACTACAACGTTCCTTTGGACAACGCAGGCACACAGGGAGCCAACATTTTGTTATGGGAAGTCAGTTGGTTGGGCTGTGGGGCTGAGTGTGCCCAGACATTTACTTGTGTGTTTGTGTCTGTGTGCCTATGTCTGTGTATGTATTGCTTATGTAAAGAAAGTGATTGCTTCCTCTCTGCCTTCTCCTTGTGTCTCCCTTCTTACTGCCATAATTCCAGTCACGTAAATCAAAGTAATGTAGATGTAAATAAATCAATTCAATCACATCATCCTAAATCTTTTTATTCACTTAAGAAATAAACTTAAAATCCATAAAGTCAGACAGAATAAAGATTTGTAAAAGTATGTAGGCTTCAGATCGGAATCGTGGTTTTCTTCATTGTACATGTTACAATGACTAGTGGCTAGCCAATGCATCTTTAGATTATTCTCTTGTCGTATCTTCTGCCTAAAAAACACCTTAACAGGAAATTAGATTGAGTATATGTACAAAAGATATTGACAGGCAATGATTATTCATACAGCTGCTGTTGAAGTATGGACGTTGTATTGAGGGTAGACCTGTAATGAAATAGACAGAAGTAAGCGGTTACAAAGAATTTATTCAAATGGACCAGGTAAGGCGTGATTTTATAGTTATCCATATAATCTGTAATCTGTGTCTCTCTCTCTCTTGCTCTCTCTGTCTTATATATATAATCTGTTTATTATATCAATATACTTAGACACTTGAAACGTATAATCTCTCTCTTGCTTTCTAACTTTCACTTATTTGATACGGGGATTTTGCCATACAGCAAGAAAAGTTATTTAAAATGGGCAGTATATTGAGTTCAAAGGACCCATACAGTTCATAAATTCTCTGGTGTCTACTGGATTTTTCATCAGGGAGACTTCCAATAAAAATGATCTATTTTAGAAATAATATTGTTTAGTAGGTTGAAATGTGGTGTAATAAAATTAGACCTTCAGTCTTCTAAAGTTACTACTTAGATGGCACCCTTGGGATGGTAAAATGGCTGTATAAGCAGATGAATCAGACAGTTCCACTGATGGGTACATTTGTCAGTCTCTGTTACAGATATAATATATTCTTATATCTGTAATCCTGACACTGTTACATCCAAATGAAATCAACATGAGGTTGTCATCTTTAAGCAAATATGTTAAGTGTTGTCTTTTGTGCTTTGGATTTGAAAGAAAGGGGCCCAGGGGAGGCAGCATCATGCAAATGGAACAAATCCCATTTCTTCTGAGCTGTGCTGTTTTTCCCCTCCATGGCAGCTGGCTGTGTTATCTTTGTGTGTTTCTCTGAGTGCTGACAATTCTTTCAGTGATCTAAGTTAGGGCACATTAGAAAGTGGAAGCAGCTGTCTGTCGCTATACTGAGAGACGTGTTTGCTCTACTGCAAAGATGAAGGACCATGAATCCTTGACACACTCTCCCCCCTCCCCCCTGTACTTTCCAACATGATCAACATTCAGACGCACAGATTGTCTGCTTGGACAGTTTTTTGTTCTGACTGACAGCATCTGGCATAGACAAATTTAAAAATACATAGCATGCCATGCTTGGAATTGGAACATCCCTTTTTTATTAATCTTCTCATTTAAACCATTCATTTACATTTCAAGAAAGGTTACAGCTTGATATGGTTGAAACGTTGATTTTTAAATGAATAACCTTCTAATGAAATGTCTTGAATGAGTACCAAGCAGCCAGTGTTCATTAAAAATTACACCCGATTAACACGGCCTTGAAAGCCTGAGAGGAAAGGGATTTCTTATTGTTTTAATCCACAATGCAATCCAGTGTTTACCTTTCTGGCACAAAGCGAATAGAAATGATGCCTGTACTTGCAACACTTCTGATATTGAACACAACTATGATATCACCCTTAAGCCGACAAAAACACTTGGTCTTGTTTAATCAGCTTTCTTTCACTCTGAAAGCCCTCAGAGGTGTTAAATTTTTTTAAAAAAACATTACCAAAATACACCTCTCTCAAATGTCCCACCCCTCCATCACTCCAAAATACTATGTCTCTATACCCACATCAGAAAAAGAAAAAGCTTATATGTTTTCAAGTGGAAGAGTAGTAGAAAACGCTTTTAGGTTAAATGCTTCCCCTGACCCTAGGATGGTGGATATACATTTATTTGTTTGCATTACTTTGGTAATAAAACATAACAGTGCAAAAATTGCTCTCTGTCTCTGCCCCACTCACCCCCACACACATTCACATTTCTTACCCATTCTCAATTCCATAGTCAACCTTAGCAACATGCCTAGCATTCATGTAAAAATCATGTGAAAATTGGCCATATCAGTCAGTCTTTGGACTTTGAGTCCAGGGGCGGAGGTAGGAATAAGGGGAGGAGAATCCTCCTTTTATCATGCATTTTAGACTTTTCATATCACTGCAGATTTCAGCTGTTAACTACTCACTCCAAGGGTAGCTACATTATTAAATAGTTCTAAGGGGTGTTTGGAGAAGGCAGGTGGTGCAAAATTGTAATAAAAAAATATATTCAAGTGCTGGGTAGTAAATATGTAAAGCAATGTACTGGATAGCTTGGAAAAACAGGCTTCAGAGGGAAGTTCAATTAACAGTTGTTAAGCAGAAGAGGTGATGTATTTCTTCAGCATGTGTAAGAGGTCACTTGCTTTAGGATAAATTTTGACAAATTCCAGAGAGAAATAAATGCTGAAATAAAAATGAAAACAGATTACAGTTTTATATCAAAGGCACTTTTAATTTTTGAATATGATAGGGGAAAATGACAAGATTTTATTCCGTGGATTATATATGATTACTTTTTATATTTTGCTAATGTTTAAATTATACACTTATTTTACTTTAAACTATTATTTAAACAAAAGAAATCTTAGAAATGAACATTAGCTTTGAATCTGGAACCAGTTTATCCACCCACCCCTCAACCGAGATCCTGGCTCTATAAATTTAAGGTAGACATAATTTGGTTGTTGTTTTTCTTTTCTTTTTTTCCTAAAAGCTAATGGCAGGGAATCCAGTTGGAGTGGATCTAGTTCCAGTGTTTTGATTGCTAGTAAATATTTTATAATCAACATTTTAAATATAAATTACATCCTTTGTTATTTTCCATTTTGATTTTTTTTTAATGACTGTTTTTTAAAGGTAGTGCCAATGTGCATATGTAAGCAAACTGGGAATGGGTTAAAGTACACAATTCCCTTGTGTAAAAAGCCAGGTTTAGCAGTAATGCTTTTAATCTGGACTTGTAGAAGATTCAGGAGCATCCATAGATCTGCTCCAGTAATTACCATACCCCAAGTGGCACTGGAAGAGACATTTGCCTAAAAACTTGATGTCTTCATTACGCTGTTTACATTTTAATTAGAAACATGAAAATTACTGATT
Source organism: Symphalangus syndactylus (assembly GCF_028878055.3). Taxonomy (NCBI): domain Eukaryota; kingdom Metazoa; phylum Chordata; class Mammalia; order Primates; family Hylobatidae; genus Symphalangus; species Symphalangus syndactylus. The sequence continues at coordinate 37,621,561 of NC_072431.2, forward strand.
CATACAGACAACTATAGTTTAAGTGGTTTCGTTCACCATCCAATAAATCATAAAAAAAAACCCACAGTTGGCATAAATAGTTTACTAGGAATCATTCATGGGAATAATGTGTTGGCACTATAAGCTGCTTAAAATATGTTTTTATTTTACCAGAGGTAGAATTTGCATATAAATTAGAGAATGGCATTTTAAGTTGACAGTCATTTATGCAGAATACCACCCACATGCAAATACATATATGGGCGTATGTGTATACTTTCTTTGAGTTTATAGGTTTTTGCAGTGTTGTGGATATAGATACATACCCAGCCCTAGCCTATCAGCTTTTAAAATGTGTGTCCTCTTTTAAAGTCCTTTCGGAAATGCTGTGGGTGTTCTAATGCATATCCACAACCATATCTTTTATTTGTTGGGCAGTATCAACTTGTAAAAAGGAAAATGTTTATTTCTTGTATGTGTACCTCTGGAGAAGGAGTTGCTGTTTCATTTGCTCATTCATTCCCTCTTTCCTCTCTCTTCCATTCATTCTCCTCTAACTTTTGCATGTACCTGTCAATGCTGCTGTCCTGAAACCGCTCCCACTCAGAGCGGCTGGAGTGAAGCAGGGTGGCTGTCAGAGTCCATTCCTGAGTCAGCAGCATGTCCATTGCCTGAATCTTGCGACAGTCACTCATCCAGTTTTTCCTTCCTCAGGGGACAGGCGTCCTCCTCATCAGCAAGGAGGAATGACCCTTCTGGCTGGCATGCTCAAAATCCCGAATCTCCCCACATTGGTGTGTGAGTTCAAATCTCCCCTCCTGGAGGCAGGGCTGGGACTCTAGCTAATGACTCCAAGATGCAGAGGGTCAGCGCACTGGTGAGCTTGAGTACTGAGGCATTGTGCGAGCCGAGTTGTACATTTTTCCCATAACTGCAGACTCCTCTCCTTCTCCTCTCCCCTCCCCAAACCCTTTATTGTAGATCAACATTATGCACAAATGAACCAGGCATAGCCACAGACATTATAAGCTATTTCCCTTTTCTTTATCTTTATTAGAAAGTTACTGGTCATGGCTGAAGGAGGGTATGTTATTTTTTGTTTGTTTATTGTTGTTTGGTTGAAAGGAAGCACACAATGAGTGGACATTTACATTATGTCAGTGTTAAATTCACATTTTAGGCCCATCGGCTATAGATAAAAATGAATTTGAAAAATATTACATAGGAGAAAGAGTGTATGCATAAATGTTTAATTTGGAATGCTATAGTGGTCATTGTTTTAAACTTTTGAATGTGAACGTATTAGGTTGAAACTCATGCTAACTGCCTGACATGATTTCTGGGAATTAATGGGTATAAGATTAATTTTCATGAAGCTGCTTTAGGTGAGATAAATTTTGAGCTTCACTTCTACATCTTTTGGTTTGCTTTTTATATGTTCTAGAGGATTGCCAAAGTTGGAAGATGCTAATCAGTTATTTTTAGTGGCCCACAATATTTTAGATTTTAATGGAAAGTCACTAGGATCAGTTTCATGGTAATCCAGGTGATTGGTCTAGGTAATCAGACCAGGAGTTTTAAAAACAGTAATTAGTACTTTGCATTTACCAGGCAGAATTCCTGAACAGGTTAGTTAGGGTAATAGTGGACTTCATGGACATATGCTTATTGGTTTGCTTTGCGTTGCCTCTTTCTTGGGGGCAGGTGAGGCAGGACACTTACTGGGTTTCTATACTTCCTAGATGTGATTAGACACAATAGTCAACATCTGTAAGGACAGAAACATGCTGCTTACTTGTACTCACGGCAAAATTTTAGTAGTTCTGTGCAGTCTGGTAAATCCTGTCTGCTTTATGCAGTGTGGCCTGAAACAGTTATGTGGTGAGGGAATGCTGGCTGCTGGCCAGCCATTGACTATGAAATCCTGGGTACCTGAGAGCTTATCAGTTCTTTTGCTTTGTAAAAGAAAAAAGTGATGAAAATGTTGGTAAACTGCCATGAAGGTTTAAGGCTCCTGGAACAAGGAGCCGTGTAATCAGATTGGAAAATGGAGCTTGAGATTCTCTGCATGGAGAGCAGCCGTCTGTGGACCCCGTGAGCTGCTGTGCAAGTGCCCGAGCTGACCACTTTGTTAGCAAATCAGCTTGTTTGCTGCAGCAGCAGGGTGGAAAAGACCAGAGCTTGTGATGGTATGTAACGGAGGGAGAGCTCTTGCATGGCACAATCTAATCAGCTTGCAATTAGCTCAGGCTCTACAGTCACCTTCTTAATTTTCTTTTCTCCCCCCTTTGTGTTAATACTGTGCACTTTAAACAATTAAGGAAGGGAAGTAATCCTTCAAGCAAATCAAAACCATCCTTTAATTTTATCACCCTGCTGAAAAAGTATCAGGTGGTCCACTGGTCCTCATCAGATGCTGGAAATTCTCCGGCTCACTGTAGCATAGAGAGGGGCTTTAACCAATTGATTTTTAGGATAATCTTTCAAATATCTTGGCAAGGGGAGAAGAAAATGGTACATCATTTAAACTAGAATCAAAGTTAAAACTGATGTGAAGGGGGATTACAAATGCCTTTTGGTTTACATGCAGTAATAAATGTCTTTTGGTTTATATACAGTAGTGCCTCTGTTTTATATTTTTAATAACCAGAGGCAGGGTGTGTGTGTGTGTGTGTGTGTGGTGTGTGTGAAAGAGACATCTGTGTGTATGTATCTCATATATAAAATCCTTTATGCTGCTGTTTATTTAGGCATTTCTTTACAGCACCTTTCTGAAGACTCTGATGACATAGCCACTTGTACTGATAATTCCACTACTTCACCTTTACCGAACTTGATTCACTCAGGTTTAAAAGAACAAGGCTATCGTTGCTGATGGTATATGCTACTTGTTAATCCCTTAAAATAAAATTCAGATCCTGTGGGAGAGAGGTGAGAAGAACAAAACAGAGATTTGCAAAATTGGTGTAACAGTTTTATATTTTACTGAATTTAAGGACAGTGACTTCTGTAATATGACTTAAATAAGATGCCTATTGGCATAAACAAAATAAACAAATCTTCTAATAAATATTACTTAAGCTACTTTTCCTCATCCTCAAAGCTTTTGCTAAAATATTATTCATGTGACTGAATCTCTGACCAGATACGTTTATTAGGTGTTTGTCATGAGGTGAAAATGGGCACTATTTCACCAACGTTTACTTTAGAAAGCACTACAAGAAATCATGACTATAATAGCTTTTGCTTTTAATGGTTATTAAATAATCAATTAGAGTATTTTAAATAATTCTGCTGCTTAATAGTCCATTTCTTTTGGAGGTTGTTTGTGTTAATAAAAATAAAAATTACTATAATGTGATTGATGCGTTAACATTGTATTTGAATTCTCTCCATGTTGGCAACATGGAAATTTATTTGCCTTTATTAAATGGAAAAATATTACTGTTTTATTTTGCCTTAAAAAAAAAACCTCACGACATATAACCAAGCATTTGAACTCAGTGGTTTTTATTTTAACAAACAATTCAAAAAGTTTAGGTGTTCATGTATTAATGTTGCCTGTAAAATAGCACTTGTTATTTTTCTATATGTATTTGATGATATGTCTTACATTTTGTATTTGGAAGAATGAATTCAGTTTGATAGAAAATAAGAGTAATTGATATAAAGTGCATTTAAAATTAACTAGGCTTTTAAGTTTGCCTCAGGGTTTTGCTGGTGTTTCTGCAGTGTGTCCTTTTTTTGTTTTTTAACTTTTTTGTTTCTAATTAAAAAATAGATTAAAAGAAACATACATCACCTACACACATCTCATGCTGCAAAGATTCACTTTATATTCTTTTAGAGGACAAACTCCATTAGATATGCACTTACTGTACATTGGATTGTAAATCTTACAATTTAATGGTAATTCAGTGAGCAGTTATTGCTTCAGTGGCCTTTTTTCTTTCTTTTTTGTCCCATCTCACTTGTGAAATAGGGTTACCCTTTACAAGTGTCACATCCATAGATTCATCTTTTGTACTTTGTAGTTGTTCCTGCTGCATCATTCTTATGTTTAGAAAAAGGCAAAGCAATGGAGGAACCATGTGGTGGGTGGTAGGTGGGGAGTGTGTGTACGTGTGTGTTCAGAGGGTGGGGGCTGTGGAATGACAGCTTTCATGCTTATTCCAGAGAGCTAGGGAGGGGCAGGAGGAGATATCCAGAAAGATACAGGACTCTAGCAACAGAATAACCAGGAGCGTTAGCATCAGTCTAACAGATTAATATCTTTTTCTAAATATGCATTTCCTCTAACCTCATTCTCAATCTAACGTTCAGTTTTCCATAACAGATTGCATTCTGCACTTGAATTCCTGGAAGTAGAAATAGTATCTGATTGGTACAAGTCTCTTTGCCTTGCTTACACTGTTAATATTCTTATCCTTTTTGGACACTGAAATACTTTTTTTTTGTAGAAACAATATACACATTCATAAAGAAATTATAAAGGGATTCTCCTTTTGAAGATAATGAGTTCTCTTCAGGAACTGCAGGTTACATGGCGCGCAAATGAGCTCTAAGTGGGGGGATTTAAAGTCCTGCTACAGCATTTAATTTCTTGAGGAAAGGAGTTCAGTTCAAGGTTAGCCTGTTATTGTGGCACTGGCAACTACTTCTCGCGTCCCTGTTCTTCTGCCAGCAGTACTGCACAAAAGGCAGTCATTTTTATTTAATACGTAGGGAGGTATTAATCACTGCAGTATTTTCTTGCAAAAATTTATCTTATCATATTCATTGTTTCACTACCCATGACAATAATAGGTGTTTAATTACTCAATAAGAGCCATTTATAGATTCCATTTTTCCTGTATGCTGGACAAATGGTATTGATTTTGTACTTTGATGCAACATGAAACTGTATTAAACACAATTAGAATTCCAAGGCTGGTAAAATGTACATTTGTTATGGTAACTGGACTTGCTTTGAGAAGCTGCAAGCGTCTTCTAATACAGGGAATGCATTTGGAGTAAAAAGGAGATTTGATTTTATTGCAGCTCTGTGGTTAAAAATGAATGCTCTTTTTCTTATGTTGTGTGTCTATGTGTGTGTGAGTGTATGTGTGCATGTAGATTTTAGTTTTAGTGAAGTAATAAAGAGTTTATATTAATTGAAAAGATTTTAAATGAATGATTCTTTGTAGTCAGACAAGCCATTGTGTACAGGTGAACACTGACTCTGTGTAATCTTGTAATTGTGTCTCTTTAGCTAATGCCATAGGTCTTTATTTTACCAGCAAGTAAGTTATTACCTGGAGTGAGGGTAGGAACTCTGCTAGATAAAGTAGCACCTTCATCTCATGCTGGATTCTAGTTTACCTCCTTCTAAGGTGATGAGGAAGACCTCCAAATCCCTGTTGTGTCATAAGTTAAACATTGGGTTTTGTTAAAATTGGCACTAAATAAAAACCTTTCATTTAGCTGGCACTATTATGTCATAGTCAGGCAGCACAAAGTCTTGCACAGAACTGAGCTCCATTCTGTCTTCCAGCAGTGCAAGTCTGCCTGCATTTTGCTTTACTTTGCTTTTGGCAAACACATTCCCACCTGCCATTTGGCCCATCCAAAACTGTAATTTGAGAAGACTCTCTTGTTGGCCGATGCATTAATTGCCTGTGATTTTCAGCTTCTTACAGATTTATTTGCTGTGGAGGAAGGGCATTTAGCCTTACCAAAATAAAAAGCAGAATGAACCAAGGACAGACTAGCAGTTGCCTAATCTTCATAATTTCCACTAAAGTGTAGCTTGTATCCTTGCTAAATCTTACTTTGTATTTTTTTCTAAGGATCATAGACCTCCAGGCTGAAATTTCTCAGTTTTAGAGAGTGAATGGATGACTACCCTTATCCCTAAATAAAGGAAGTAGCTCATTGACACAATTCCTTTCTGCATCAGGAGGGTATTTTATTTGCTGGAACACTAATGATCAGTACTAGAACACTAATTGATAGCACTACTTTGATATAGAATTTTTAACATTTGTGTAGAACGCACAAAACTTCAGGGGAGATTTTATAAATATTTGCCATTTGCTTCACAGTACAGAAACAACCTCAGTCAATTGTTTATTAGTTTTAATTGAACATTTCTTATTCAATTAATATTTGTATTATTATTTTCCTTATGGGTTGTCATCTGATTGGATATGTTAACATTTGTAAGGCAATGAAAAAATAAATAACAGTTTACATCTGGCTAGTGTATTCCTTTTTATCCTAGAGCTTTCAAGAGTGACAGTAAAAATAAATTGATTGACCTGCCCATTTTAAAACACCATTCTATTTTTTTCTCATAAATATGAAAAGAAAACCCAACTTTCATTCCCGAAGTATGTGTTTTATGTTTATTTTACCTTGTTATAGGGGCTGGGCAGATACTGGCAAGAAGGGGCTTCTCGGGTAATGGAATCTGAGGTCTGCAAAGTCCTGTTCAGAGAGATCCTTGAACACATAGTCAATCGCTTCTTGAGTGGGATGGGGAATGCTGTAGTTTATAAGGTGGGATTACCTTTCAAAAGAGAAGAAAAAATGTCCAGGTATTTCCAAACCTTTGGTCTTTCTCCAGCATACTGAAACTAAGGTCTGCTTGATTATCTGGCCTGGGCTGTAGGTCGCTGATGATTTCATTTGTGATCCTCCAAATGAACTCTTTTGTACTTTATATTTCAGCTTAGACAAATCATTTATTTACTGAATAATGTGCACGTAGGTTCAATTAAGTGAAAGATGATCCCATGTAATTAGCTAGTTTTAAAGTGGATTACATAAAAAACTGGCATGGAGGCTGTTCTATAGCTAAATATTACTTTTTAGAGAGGCTTTCACCTCAAATAGTGTCTGGATTGCCCAAGGAGTGTCTGGGTTTGGATTTGGGCTGCACAGCTCCTTACTGCAAGGTGATGTATTCCTTCTCTGTGTTTGCCAAGGGCAAAGTTATGTGATGCACGTGGAAACTTGGCTTTCTAAGGAAGCCATCTGAGTCCTCATTATGGCATCAGAATGTATGAAGACTTACACTTTGGCGTGCATAAGGACACCCATTGCCATATTTACGGTACCTTAGACTCTTCAGGAAGAATGTATTTTGAGAACTTTACTTTTGTCATCTTATCTCACAGAAACTTTCTATATTGTTGTGAACAATGAACAATAGTCTATATGCAACCATTGCTTCTTAAGCATTAATATCATATGTAACTTCTGAATTCCTTTAACTTCCTTACTGTGGGGTAGTATAGTATTTTGTTTGTGGAAGCAATTCTAGACTCCTGTGTCTACCTTGTTTTTCTTTTTCTGCCCTTATAGATTTTGCCTTTCCTCCCTCCAAACCTCAGCACTGTCCACTCCTGCCCCCATCTAGCAGGATTCTCCTAACCTCACTTTTAGCTGTTTGAATAAAAAAATCGATAAGACTATTATAAGCATTTGAAACTTTTTAAAAGAACAGAAACAATATTTTAATTACTACTGACATGCCAGTTGGAAGCCCATATCCTCTTTTATGACAGTTCAGTTTAGAAACTACATTGCTTCATTTCAGTAACTTTATTACCATTTGGCTCAAAGACTGCTATTTCGCCTTGGCCACAAATTTCATCAGTTGCCCGGTTCACCTTTGTCCACACTATACTTGTGAAATGACCTCCTCCGTTAGTGCTTGTCAATAGTAAATTGCTATATTCTGCGCCCAGAAACACACCAAAGGACTACAACATTTTATTGAATGACTGAGTTTGTACTGAATTTTTAAAAATTAAAATTTAATTGGAACAGTCTTAATTACCATTTAATACTAGTTAATTAAGGCACTGGTTAGGGTCAGCTATCACAGACATCATTCTTATTGATAGTAGGAACAATAAACACGGCGTAGTGTGCAGGTGTCTATATAACAAGTATGTTTTTTTTGATGTTTTCCCCCTTTAATTTTCTAACTATTCTATCAAAATAACAATATGTGAGGTGGCCAATATTCAGTTACCCTGATGACATCAAATTAATTTTTTTGAGAATTCCCAATGACTAAATTATCTCTTCACAGAAACTTATTTTAAAATGTTGAGAAATTTGTGCTATTGTAACACAAAGACAAATAGGATTTGATATCACAGTGTGGCTTAAAAATAGTTATGTAAACAATCTTAAATATAAATTTTTATTTGAAACAAATGACTGAAATAGTATATTTGGAAGTATTTAGAAATTTCTGGTTATATCAAGACCAGTAGTGTCTCTGTTAAATATGTATTTTTCTTAACTACATATATTTTTATTTATTATAAGATTTACAGGAAAAGAAAAAATGCCCACTCTTCACCTCTTTTCACAGATAGTTTCACTTTTTTGTCTCCTTAACAAAGCCGTTTCCATAAATAGATCACTGCCAAGTTGCTTGAAAATTAGGGTAAAATAAAAGGCC